>NW_027109243.1:739905-775653 GCF_000696795.3 Halyomorpha halys | reverse complement strand
TTCAAAATTTATTTAAATAAATAAAAGGAAATTTAAAAGTTTTTATTTATTCTTAGATCATAAATATTCCTTTGAAGATGACAAGCTTTAAATGAATAGATATGAGAATTTTATTTTAAATTATATATGATATTATTGACTCTTATCTCAAGGCGGGTTATCCGGACAATAAAAACACAATGACACTAAAGTAAATTAATGGCTCTTTTACAAATATACTTAAATCCTATGTTGACAATCCAAAAAGTGTCTTTTTTCCTTCAATTATATACTTTTCTTGGATGACTGCAGACTCTTGATGTCTTCTTCCTAATGATGTTACCTCTGACTGCAGACGAAGGGTGGTCCTTACCATCTGCATCCAAGAGAAGTCATCCCCTCGGCGTCTAAACAACAAGGGTCCGCAAAAAAAGAGTGTTCAATTTCCTTTCTTCTGTCTTTAAGGTTCACTCGTCGATTAAAAAAAAATCAATTGTAGCTCCCACTCTAATTCACCTGTGATGATTCACGATGTATTTACTTCATTGATGATTGTTATAATCATCTATTTCTTCTTGAATTAATTTGCACTATGATCGTGTTAGAGAAACAACAAAAGTTGAAAGCAGTAATTCAAACAAACTTCCCGAAAGACATGTGCCGCCATCTTGAATATTTTGAACGATGCATCTTTACACCATATTTGGCTGACCAAAATTGGTTAGCTTACTTTTTTGGTTTAATAAAACAAATAAACAATACTGAAAAGTTGATATACATAAAATAAAACATATTAAAACCCTTTATATATAAAAAACTACTATTCATAAAAAGAGGATGTATGGATATGGATATATCCACAGTCAACTATTAACTCATCATTACAGATATTTATTTTTTTTTTATAAGTTTTTTCACTGTTATTTCTGAAGCTCCCGTATTTTATTGGGTTGTAAAATAAGTTCGTAGCGTTTTTCAATATTCCAATTTAATCCTTACTGTGTTTATGAAATCATGTTTACTTGGTCAATAATGTTTACATATCCTAAAAAAGTATTAGTAAAGGTGCTTTTATGCATCAGTTTCAACCGAGATTCCTTATCTTTAGATAGTCATAGACAGGTATTTTGCTTGCTCCAAACAGAAGAGAAAAAAATTCATTTTTGTCATTTAATGATTTTCCGAAAAGGAAAATTCGCTGCACAGACGGTTAACAAAATTTGCAGTGTGTATGGCGATGATGCCCTAGGAGAAAGTAATGTCCGTAAGTGGTTTGCTTGGTTCAGAGCCGGAAATTTTGACTTGGAAGACGCAAAGCACTCTGGTTATCCTTCAACTGTTGATGATGACCAAATTCAAGCAGTGGTCATAGACAACCCTCACTCTACAACACGGGATATCGCAGAAACATATCTCATGTAAGTGTCTCAAATCATTTGTGTCTCATAATCGCAAAGGCATAGTTTTCCATCACGATAATGCCCACCCTCACGTGTCTTTGCAGATCCAGCATAAGTTATTAGAGTTTGGCTGGGATGTGATCTCCCACCTACCCTATTCACTAGACGTTGCCCCAACAGATTTTCACTTATTTCGGGCCCTTTAAAGCTCTCTTGACAAGAAACACTTTAATTCCCTCGAGGACTGCAAAATACACATCATTCATTGCACAAAAATCTGAGAAGTTTTAGGTTGACGGAATTAAAAAATTAGCTGAAAGGTGGCAACGTGTAATAGATCAAAATGGGTTTTATATGATTGGTTAAAAATATTTACAAGAATCTGAAGTTTTTATTGAAATCACCAGTAAAAAAACGCTATGAATTTATTTTATAACCCAATATAATACGCATTGTTGGGTCTAATTTAATCTTCATCCTCAACTATTGATTATTTCTAAAATTATTTAAAACAGACAAAAAAAAAAAAAGGAAGTGGCAAAAACCTTCAACCTTCTAAAAAGAACCTTCTATAGTTCCAGTTACAATTTCTTAATTAGCAAAGGTGTCTTATATTATTCCGTTTCTTTCCAAATTCAATAAAATGGATTTGATTAGGATAGACGAATTGACTTGACAGATGACAAAGACTTAATTGATCAGGCAATGATGGAAAAAAAAAGCATTCCGTCCTCAACAAAATTATTTTTTACAGTGGTCGGATGAAGAATTGTTTTGGCAATTTCAACTGTCAAAAGTGGCTGTTGAATTAATTTCAAATGTAATTGGACCTACAGTTTCTTACATTAGTGATAGCATTTGCTGAGTTAGCCACTTATTTCAGTTTCAGGTTTTCTTCGTATCTGTAGTACCAGTAATAGGTTATTACTAGTAATAGTAGAAACTGTAATCTGTGGACCCGAAATAGGTTACTTAGTTATTGGAGTTTTATTAATCTCTTGAACAAAACTTAGTCTTCCCGGAGTTCGGTACAGTGTGCCCTTTATTTATTAGTGTACACCTCCACCCGTCACAAAAGACCTGAAGACCTACATTGTACATCTAAACATTGAATCTTAATAAATACTTTAAAACTATTTTTGTTTTTCTTGATTGCAACCCTCATAACAATCATGTATATATAATAGCAAATTAATTGAGTTAAACATCTTCTGTTATTTATTTATAATCTTTATTTTTTCTTGAGACTGGTAATTCTTTAATAAATAACTCAAATACTATCCAATTATAGTCTCAAAACTTTATTTCTTTTATTCGTCCAACGTTTCGACCAATCCGGCCATCTTCATGGACATCTACTCAATACCACTTTGCAAACATATAATTTAAAACAACTCTAAAACTTCATTCAGGCTATTCTACCCAGGTCAAAACATTTATATCCAATTAGTCAATTATCCATTAAAACCACAGTCAAAAATTATTTCTTTGCCAACACTATTAATAGACATTTATCACAACTGTGGTTTTAATGGATAATTGACTAATTGGATATAAATGTTTTGACCTGGGCAGAATAGCCTGAATGAAGTTTTAGAGTTGTTTTAAATTATATGTTTGCAAAGTAGTATTGAGTAGATGTCCCTGAAGATGGCTGGATTGGCCGAAACGTTGGATGAATAAAAGAAATAAAGTTTTGAGACTATAATTGGATAGTATTTGAGTTATTTATTAAAGATCTTCTGTTATTTTTTTATTGTAATTTGACTGGTTTTTATAATTTAGTTTCTTTTTTTGGTTTCAGTCTCCTATTTCCCAAACCTTTGAGGGATCGTCTTGCCGAGAGAATACTGTTAGAGACTGGTATACCGTATCAGACCAGAGCTATACAGGTAGTGTGGATATTTATGTTGATGTTTTAATATTCACTGTATTAATAAAACCCGGTTCTGTGATGACCATGATAGTGTTAGTGTTAGTGATAACTATCACATTTACTACCATCGTGTAAATCTTGAAATTTGTTGTCATAGCAGTACTGTCGTATTATCATGCTATATACTGTCACTGTCAACTATCTGCTCTTGCTAATAGTACAAGATCCCGGTGGTAAAAAAATCAGTTAGTTCACCGTAATGTTTTATTATTTTAATGAAAACTATGTATAATCATCAAAATTGATGAATCTGCCCATTATAGTTAAGGGGGATACAAAATGGCGACTGTTTCAAAATATTAAAAAAAAAATTTTTTTCATTTGTTGCTTTATATTGTTGAAACTACTTACAACACAAGAAAACCTAATAAATTATCATTTTTCAGTAGTCTTACTGATATTTACTTATGAATATGAATTTTACATCTAAAATTTTGTCTGAAAAACTAGAAATCAGTCATAAATTATTTTATAGCACATTAAACTAGCTTAATAGTCATCTCTATGAGTTTTGATTCCCAAAATATAGATTGTTCACAGTAAACTTACTAAATACTGATTTTTCAGTACATTTTTTATGAAATGTACTGAAAAATCAGTATTTAATCTAGTTAAATTTACTATAAAGTAGTTTATGATATTAATCTTTCATAGTAATACTTTTCATAATATTTGCTAAAATAAATTGATTTAGAGTTATTCAAACAAAATTTCATATGAAAAATTCATATTCATATTTAAATATTATAAAAAATACTACCCCTATGCAGATAAACATTATAAACTACTTTATGGTGCATTCAACTGGCTTTAATTTGTGTGCTGGCAGACATCTGTATATCTAACAGTTCCTGATATATAGTTTTGCATAAACCAAAAATTTTTTCCAAACAATTAGAAATCATCATCTGGTTAATTTATTTTGGCAAATATGAAAACTACTACTCCTACGAAGATAAACATCATTTACTACTTTCTTGCTCATTAATTAGCTTTAGTGAGTGCTAATAGACATCTGTATGTCAAAAAGTTCCTGAGATATAGATTTCACAAAATAAATTCACTAACTAGTGATTTTTCAGTGCATTTTTTATGAAATGTTACTTTTTAAAAAAGTATATCTTGGGAAGTATTGGTCATAAATAGCTCTCTAATGGCACATATTTTAGCAAATTTGCTCTTCTTTAAATGATGTTCTATTATGTTTTCTAGTAGCTTGTTTTAATGATATGGAGCTACAAATGAAAAATTATTTTTTTTAAACGTTTTGAAACAGCCACTATTTTTTATTCCCCCTAACTATACTTGGCTAACTCAACAAATTTGACTAGCAATTATACATAGTTTTCATTGAAATAATAAAAAATTGAGGTGAAATAACTGACTTTTTTCTCTTGTTGGGCTTTTGCACTATAACCACCAATTGTAAACACCTTGATCATGAACTGTCACACCTTATCAACTCTTAGCACCAACCTTATGTATAACTTATAACCTTGTTTGTTTTCTATTTGTTATGTGTATATGGTGATAGTTGTCGTTTTATCTTATCATCACTTTTTATCATTCACAAAAAAGTCAGTAAGATTAGCTTTATTATCAGTATCTAAACAGGCACTATATTACTTTCTCACTGTTATGATCATACAACCTGGACAGATATTTACTATGTGAGAATTGGCCTTAACATTGAATAAGTTTATTCTTTTTTAATCAGCTCAAAGAAAATAAATATTACAAATAGGGAGAATATTGAATTATTTCGGAATGTGGGAATCATATAATTTAATTTTAGTAATTTTTGAATGATACTTTGATGGTGAAATAAATCTATATATATATATATATATATATCATAGATAGGATCAATAATTATGATTACCTCTACTGTTAAATAAGGTTAATAATTCAAAGCAAGGAGCTAAACAGTTCCGTGCTTCACATTTTGCAATAAGTTTCATTTTAACAGTTTTATCAAATCTTTTTTTATTTGCAAAATAATTGTTTTTTATTATTAAAAACCTTTTAATAAAATTTATTATTTTTTTTTCTTGTTATTTTATTGGAATGAATTAAAAAAAGAAATAGACCTTTTTATAACTTCTTTTATTTACTCATGTTTATAGCTCTATAAAAAAGTATGGCACAATCAACGTTTTAAAAATTATACAGCAATTTCAAATAAATAAGTTAAAATTAATTATTAGTTTACAATCACCATATATTTAAATAATGATACTTATAGTTTACAATTAAAATATATGTTAGTTTTTACTAATTTAAAATTTTGAATTAAGTCCAACAAATTTAAATATTAATCACTACTATTTCTTATTTATTTATTTTATCTATCATTAATTATGTGATGTCATATGTCAAAAAAATAAAACATTTTTTTTATATCCAAAATCTTGAATAAAAAAATAATGGGGAAACTACCCGAAACATTGTTAATTATGTTAATTTTCTTTTGGTAATTTCCACAGCAATTTCAATAAATAAATGACTTTTTTTAATTGAGGGTGATTCGCAACTTGTTTTATTGGAGATATTTGTTAATGCCTGATGTCTGATGAAAGTTTAGTTATTAAAACAACTATCGATAGCAAACATCAAATTTCTCTATTATATAAAAAAAATTTTAATGATTGCCTGTAATATTTTATTTTACATCATGAGTGGCACTCTCTGTTAGGGCAGTGATGAAGTTGTTAATTCTTCTGCTCGCTCATAGATAGCGTTGCTACAGGATCCTAGATGTCTATTATATAAAAGAATTTTTAGTGATCACTATGTAATATTTTATTTTAAATGTAAATTGAAGTAAAAATTAAAATACTATTAAAATACTAAAGGATAATAATGACTTGAAATTTATATTTTTCTGCTTAGACTATAGTGAAAAAAAATACTTTCCGAACTACAGATTATGTAAATTACAATTATACAATTTGAGCGAGAGGTAGTATAATTAAATGAACAGATGTATAATTTGTAAAATGTGAATTTATGTCCGTCATTAGGCGATCAGAGGTACCATCCTCCCTAGTTTTATTTTAAATTTTACATATTTTCTTCTGAAATTCTATCTATACTATTCAGTATTGATTTTTCCTTTTTACATTGTGGGTCATAGAAATACTGTTTTCCGCGCTGCATTTGAATTTTGGAAAGAAAAAATTAAAAGTGAAAGAAAGAAATAATAATTTAGTGGAATAATAATAAAGGTTATTTTTGTTAAGAGTGAAAGTCAACTGTTTCTGTCCTTAGTAAAACTTTTATTTTAAAATTCAAAAAAAGTTTCCTCTTATAATGAAACCTTTGTTCAGCCAAAGTAAAGTTATATTTTTTAGTTTAGAAACTAACCAGAAAGTTTAGTTTGTTTCTGTTCCTACTCTGAAGAATTAATAAGACATTTAGTAATTATTAATAATAAAATAGTATGCTAATTTTACTCCAAAATTTATTAATATACTCTCCACCCTATGGTAACATTCTTTATCTTACCTCTAAAACAGACAGTTATAGCGAGTATATTGTCTATGTACGATATGTTACAATCTCACAAGAGATTATAATACCAAAAATATTAAAAGGCAATCCTTCAGGCCAAACCATCCCACTAAACCCCAATTTAGCGACGGTCTAATATCACCTTTGAAATATTTATTTAATGTGGAAAGAGGAGACTTAGGTTAGTTAAATTGAGCTACATTGAAAAAATGGCGTGAACTACTTTGTATTACATTACTTTGTAAATGATTAATAGAAAATGATTTATTATATTCTTAAACTTTTATTTGTTTTTTCTTATTTAACAACTGCTACATTGATGTAATATTGTGCAATGCTAAGATACTGTAAATGTGTTGTGAAAGATAAATGTTTTGAAGCAATTTGAAGTTAAAAAAATACTGTGCAAATATTGTATTAAAAATGTTTAGTCTGCCCCTTTTGTTGGAATGTAACATTGGCTCAAATTATTCAATGAGATCTCATGAAAGTTTTGAAACTATTCGAGCTCAAAATAAAGAAAAAATATTCAGAAAAGGTTTTTAACCACCATTTTATGTTTTATTTTCTAGTGTTTGCCTCACCAAGTAAATGTTTATGTCCGAGCCAGTTTTTTTTTTTGTTCTTTAAAGCTTTCCTTTAAGAGACTTAAGACAATAAGATGATGTAAGTGATTCACTTTGATTCAATTAAATTGAATCAATTTATTCCAATTGATATTGGCGATTTAAACTAGGATAAATTTTTGAACTATCCAAAAATATAATAATTTCTTTTGTAAAAATAACACTATATTTCATATTTTTTATTATTTTCGCAGTAATATGTTCATATTCATTAAATTTAAAATTTTATTAATTAAGAATTAATAATAGAAACTTTTGTTACAGTTGACTCTTCCAGAGGTGGGAAGAATCATCAAAGCTTACAATGGTATCATATCAGAGCAACCGTCACTTGCCAGCTACAACTTCCGGAAAAACGATGAAGTTGAACTAGAATAGTTACTGTGCCTTTTTATTTTATTTTTATTTTCTTCAGATTCAATTATTATTGTAAAATATAACTTAAAATGACCTTTAATGGAAGTTATGGAGGTCCTTGGCTGAAAGTAGTATTGTATAGTTATTGTATTTTTAATTAGTTATCAAGCATTATTGTTCTTTGTATAATAAATTGATTTAACATTTTATTTTATATCAAAAAATCTTTAGTTTTGTTATTTTGATTTCAATCATGATGCACAAATCTTTGTTTCTGGCATCTCCTCTCCCTTCAGGGCAGTCCAGCTCAGTAGAACTTTATTTTATGATTAAATAAATTTTATTTGTCTTCATTTACTTTATAAAATTTGACTGATTTGTAATATACTATCTTTTGTAGCAACTAAACCCCCTGAAATTCGACTTGATTTTTCAATGTTATTAAATGTTAACAATTTTTTTTAGTACTAGGAGGTAGGGATGAGATAATGGAAGAAAAATGTCAATATTGGTATCTATTCTGTTAAGGATTTTTGGCACTAAAATTTCAATATTCCCAAATATCGAAAATTTAACAAATAAAAGAAATAGTAATTATAAAACAATAATACAGCAAATCATTGGAGGACCTATTTAATATCATACCTAATTAAAACAGAAAAAAATTATAGCTATGCTATCTATCAGTGGCCTTAATAGGAACACCACTATCACTTCCCACCAAGATTAAGAACTTCATTTTGTTGCACCTCGGAGCTCCACCTATGTTTTCTCTACCTCACCTCACTCGAACCAGAATAACACCACTTGACCAAAAGGTGGAGAATATGTTAGAGTACCCACCACCAAAGAACCTCCCACAACAATGCTCTTTCATGAGGATGATCAATTTCTAGCGACCTTGTTACCAAACACAGCAAGCATTCAGTAACTCTTCAAGGAGCTAACACACAGAAAACCTAAAAAAGACCTGTCCCCGATAGAATGGGATCAGAGAACACTGGAAGCTTTCAAAACCGTTTTGGTGGCTTTTTAGTTTAGTTTAGTAGAGGCAGGCCAACTATGTCGCCCTGACCCTACTGCTGGAATATATATCTTCAATAGGTGGACTGTTACAGCAGAGAAAGAATGCCATGTAGGAACCACCCAGCTTCTTCTCAAAGGCCTTAAACAATGATCAGAAGAAATATTCTATCTGTGATCGAGAATTATTGGCCATATATGAAGCTATAAACAATTTAGACATATGGTAGAGGGTAAGAATTTCTAGGTCTTCGCAGACCATCGCCTTGACATCATATACAAGCCCTGGAATGATGACATAGTAGCTGATACCTTATCCAGAATCCAGGAGATACATGTACTGGATGACATAGTAGCTGATACCTTATCCAGAATCCAGGAGATACATATACTGGATGACATAGTAGCTGATACCTTATCCAGAATCCAGGAGATACATATACTGGATGACATAGTAGCTGATACCTTATCCAGAATCCAGGAGATACATACACTGGATGACATAGTATCTGATACCTTATCCAGAATCCAGGAGATACATATACTGGATGACATAAAAATTCTAGTATGAAAGTTGAATTTATTGGATATTTAGTAAACAATTGAAATTCTCGTTGTATTAGAAATGCCTCGAAACGATTATTACAAACACCTTCATATCCTGATATTTCAGATGTGGGGTTCCCTAACTTTTCGCTTCACCCTTGTGAAGTGAAAAACTGTCGCCTTAATGGTCCTTAGAGTGGTTCAGTACATAAATAAGAAAAAAAGACAGAGCAAAGTAAATTCTGGAATGCTGTGTATATTTTCTGTTTTGTTTTGTAATATTTTGAGAAAGAAATTTTAGCTTGCGGCATTTAGAGAGGCTCTGTTTTCGATGATCCCTGAAATATTCAGGTTCGTCTTTGCCAACCGTTATTCAATTTTCATGTTCATTATGAAAGTAGGTAATTTGGACAAGATATCAACTGTCAAAGGACCGTTTTTTTTCTGAATAAGGATTTATGAGGGAAATAAAATATTCTTTGACTACCTAGTGTCGTGATCTCATAACAGATTGGATGTTCCCCCTCTTTTATTTATTTTTTTATTAAATGATATAAGATTTATTGATGGATTATGAATCTGTCCTATATTCCATTAATTTTTTTTAATAATTTCCTCGTATAAGTTATCTAGAAAGATAAGTTGTAATATTACGCAACCTATGTTACACAACCAAATTTTTCATTAGTTTCATTTCGTTCCTAATTTTTCTGCAGCTATAAAGTAAATTTATACTAATTTTATTATGGAAAATTATTGTTATAAGTAAGTAAATTTTTTTTTATTTACTATTCATTAATACTTGTACGATCTAGGCTTAATAGGCAGTAGGTTTCAGTGTGTCTACTTTCTAACCTATCGTATTAGAGTCTTTGTTTAAAGTTCAGTCGTCACGTTATTGTGGATGTGAAGGGTTTTTCTTTTTATATTTGTTAGTTTCATGTCTGCCGACAATGTCAACTGCTCTGTTGAAAAAAAGTTTGGAATTAGTTGATACAGAATTCGTTAATAATTGTAAAGGTATCTTTCATTAACACCATAATTACTTCTCTAAAATCTCATCGCGTTATATTGGTTTCATTTATCTTACATTTTCAGTTAGGAAGCGTAAAGGAAAGGAAAAAAAGGTCTACTCTGAGTTGAAACTAAAAACTAAAAACAAAAAACAGAAAGACATCAGAAGTATTGCTGACGTTAAACAAGGGAATTTGAATTCAATCCAAAAGATTCAAAAACAGTCTCAAAAGAAAAATATTAACGAGGGTTACAAAAAGAAATTGAAATTACTCCATACACCTCCTAGTAGAAAACTTGTGGATCAGGTAGTGTAAATATTTTTTTTAATTCTATGTTGTTTGCTTATGGTTATTAAATAATGAATGTGTTTTGAGAATTGATGATAAAAACTTAAATTATTTCATTTTTTTGCGATCAACATTTTTAAACCTTAGATTGATCTGTGGTCTTGACATATTGCTTTGATTTTAATTTAAAGCTTTTATGATGAATTTTGTTTATTGATTTTTCCTCCTATTTATTCCAATCTGTAATCAGGCTTTCAATTTTTAGGGTATAAGTACTTGTTTGGTAAAAAAATTGGTACTTGTTGCTTATAGTTTCGCCATTTCTTATTAATTAAATAACTTAAAATAAAATAATAGAAACAGGTGTTTATGCAATCAAAACCTTTGTTTTTAGAATTATGAAGATGCTTGGGAGTGCGGTCAAAAGGAAATAAAAAATAGTTAACAACTATTTATTTTCCGATGTTTCATCCCACTTTGTAGAGCTTCATCAGGGCTATGTGGGGTGAAACATCGGCAAATAAATAGTTGTTAACAATTTGTTGTTTCTCGTTGACCTCAACTCTGACCATCTTCATAGTTTGAAATGATATGGTCAATCATTTATTTATATATATATATATAAATGTGTGTGTGTGTGTGTGTGTGTGTAATTAAACCTTTTTTTTAACCAAAAATCTTTTATATCTACTAAAATTTGAGAAAACCTATCTTTTTCTTTAACTTGAGTGCGCCACATGATTCTTGCTAAGATAGAGGGAAATTCCGATTTGTTTCTCTTCTTTCAATTCCCCATTTAACTGATCTCCAAAATCTTTCAATTTTTTATGGATTTCTAATGTCTTTGGATTAACAAAGTGTTATTGATGCTTTACAGTTTGATGATTGGCCCATTTTGTATAAATTCATGTATCCTTTCTATCTATCTGATACATCTTCACTACTCAGGATTACTTTTCTTTCGATTACCTCAGACAATCTGAATTCTGATATGTTCTTAACTAATTCCAAAAAATATATTTTGGTTCCTTAACCTATCCCTCAGAAAACCCATTGTTGAGGAAGGACGTGTCCTATGTTATACCTCATTTTCGTTAATAAACATTATTATTTCCACAAATTTACTGTCTTACACAATACAAGTTTGATTTTTTAAAATTTTCTATATAAGCCCTTCATGAAGGTAATTATTCCATTTAACTGTTGTGGGTTGAGACATTTCTAAATGTTTTAAACAATATTTTGTACTTTTTAATTGCTCATACCATGAATAAATAAAGTGCACTGTAGCTTATAAACATATTGTGGAATCAGCAAACCATGTTTTAGTCCTTATTATGGTTCTTTCTTAAAACTTCGTTTGTAGCATTACCAATATATTTTGTTACCAAAATAAAGATTCATTACATGGTCGTTTCAACATACCTTCATTCTTGGTGAAAGTTGTTTATCCTGAAGGAACGCAATTGCCATTTTCTCTTCATTTACCATGTGAAAAATGCTTTTTAATATGTAAATTATGAGATTACTTTTTCAAGTGAATATTAATAGTTTTCAATAAAAAAACAATGAACATATGTATTAATATTAGATAAATTATTATTGTAGGTTGGCAATACTATATTATAGTATAATTAAGTACCACAAAAATTTTCTCTTGGCCAATTATGGAATACTTTTTAATGTAGTGGAAATTAATGTTTTATGTAATACATTGTGATGGTTGAGTGAGCATTTTTAAGTTTTTGTTTTTGTACTCACCATCTCTAACATTGTTTTCTGCTGTACCAAATTTTCTTGCTGTAACACAATTTTAAAATTATTATCATAACTTCTAATTGTTTAAATAAATAAAGTTTTATCCATTTTAGTCTCAAAACATTTTTTATTTCTATAAGTTCAACATTTCAGCCAATTCGGTCATCCTCAAGAACAATCTATCAAACACCTCATTTTACACACATGATCTTCAACAATTCCAAATAAATAACAATATTATTTATAAATTATCGTACCTTAATACAATCCTAGAACCAAATCATTTAAAAAACAACTTAATGCAGCCTATTCTGCCCAGGTCATTTATATCAGTTCACAAATTACCCTCTGAGTCATTAAAAGATTAGGGAATCATATAATTTTGTTTATAAGCAATTCTTAGATTATGTCTAATTACCTAATTAGTCTATTTTCACATTAAATTAAAAATTTAAATTATTTATCACAGTCATCTTCTTTGTTAAAATTTATCATAACAATTATTATTTGTTTGGAATTGTTGAAGATCATATGTGTAATAAAAGCTGTTTGATAGATTGTCCTTGAGGATGGCCAAACTGGCCGAAACATCGGACTTATAAAGAAATAAAAAATGTTTTGAGATTAAAATGGATAAAACTTTATTTATTTAAACAATATTAACGAGTCTCAAGAAAGTGTAAATATTATATATAAAATATCTTCTAATATTTTTAAGAATTTGATTTTTCATTTCGGGTCAGAGGCATAATATTAAAATAACTTCTAATATTTTTATCAGTTTGGTTTTTCATTTTGGGTTAGAGGCATAATATTAAAACTATCAAGTGACAAATATGTCTTCTCTGCACCAGTCTTTTCTGCAAAATAATAAAAATATCACTTATTACAATGCCTTTTAAAAGTGTGATAGTAAAGCGTGAACATTCAGCACCCTTTTGTACATGGCCCACAGTATTCCTGGTAAGGTAAAACCCCAAATATAAGGCAAATTTTTGTTTTCAACTAAATGTTTTGGAAAAATATCTCAGTTTATATTTAGGCAAACCTTTGTTAGAGGACATCTCATGAGTTCATACCTTCTGTTTTCAAGTATTTTCTAGTTCCAAACTGACCTTGAATTTTATTTGCACAGGTTATTTTGAAATTATCACAAATTTATAATAATGATATAAACTAATATATTAAATTTTAAAAACTAAGTGTGATTATTTCAATTAAATGAATTATGACTGATAATTTCCAAGTATGTTATTACATCTACATTTAAATATCCTGTACAAGGTAGAGTCGAATATTATGAAAAATTAATGAGACTTTGTTAAAGTGGTTCATGCATCATTTTGTCTATTTGTTTAATCTAGGCACTTAAACTAAAATCAAAGCATTTCTTGATTTGATAAGGACTGACATAAATAAATAATTTGTACTTTGAAGAAGTGATATCCAAGATATCTAATTGATGCAATAACTTTGAGATGCATTTTTGCCTGCCAAAGAACACTCCTTACTATATGTTATTTCTAGAAACAGATAGGGACTTATTGTTCTTTTTATCTTTTCAGTTGTATGTAAGGTACATTATAGTAACTTGAAAATTGTTATTTACTGGATATTTTAGCATTAAAGGGTATAAAAAGCAAAAGTAACACCTGTTGTTGTTAATGGATAAAATTATCTGATAGTTTAGGCTGTACATTTAATAGAGAGAGATTTTTGAATCCGTGTAAAGATAAGAAAATCAAATGCATACTGTGATTGGTAAAGGTAACGAAAACTATAAAAAAGAACTAATGATAACTGTCTTGAGTATCATTAGTTGTATAAAAAATTGGAACTACATCGATTCAAATAGTACTTAAAAATAGAGATGAAGTTTTTAATTTAAATTGTAAACTTAGGTTAAATGACATAAAATATACATGTGCCTATTTAATAGTAGAAGGATGAAAAGATGCTTGATTTAGCAGGCAGGTATTCTGTTTAAAATTCACATTGAAAAGCATATTTAGGTGTATATATATTGAAAGAAAATAGTATAATGAATATTTTAAATGGTAAATGTTAAGGTGCCTCTACACATTCGCCAAACTATGGCTGTAGAATTCAAGTATTCCCCGGGTTTTATTTTTGGGGATATTGCCCGAATTAATTATAATTTGCTGGTATCGCTGTAGTGAGCTGTATTTGAAATAAAATAATACTATAATAATTATAATATTAATTATAGTGAACAAAATGAAAATAGAACCTCTATTCTTGTAATAGTTATAAAACGATTGATTATATTTGTTTTACCAACAGGGTTTACAAGATAATTGTTAGAATTTGGATTAATTTTGACTATTGATAAGACTGAGTTTAATAATGGATGAATATTGAATAATAGAAGGTGTTATAGTTTACTGGGTGTGATGTTTCGATGGAAAATGAAGACGGGTTTCTCTCTTACTCTTTCCTTCTCTCATCTTGCCGTTGTCCCTCTTTCCTGGGTATGGTGTAGATCTACTCACTCATGCGTTGTAGAACTGAAGTAAAAGTAATGTTGCTTTTTTAAGAATGTGCTTGCTCTTTTCACCAATATGGCTGCAAACTCTATACTTCCATGTGTTTCCACATCCACTGGAGGGCAACATTTCCAAGTCCCATTAAAAAAATGCTTGAGGGGGCTTCCTCAAACAATGACGAATTCGTCCATGTGCAAGTGTGTGGATGAGTAATTTGAATTGGACTAGTTGACCTACATTTGTGGTTGATTGTCAATTTTTTTTTGTGCCCAAATGAAAGGGCACTTGTGCTGCATCCACACTTGAGTGTTTATCTGTTAGCATTGTTTTAGAACTCCCTACAGATAAATATTTGTGATCTTAGAGTATTAATGAATTAAAGTATTTTTTCAACCTTTGTATTTAATAATTAACTCTAGTTTAAGATTGTATATTTTAAAATTTTATCGATTTGATATAAATATATTGTTTCAAATCTTGTTAATTAACTTTAGCAGATAATTTTTTATTTAACAGCACTAATATACATTTATTATAGACATTATATGTCTAGGTAATTAAATTAACAAATTTCTGATAAAAATCCTAGAACTAAGGTTGAGTTTATAGGTTATGTAATGCCATTTCTATAAATTTTGATTTCATCTACCACCTACTTTGCTGATATTTACGTTTCCTTTTATTACACCTGTTTTTATTGTATTCATTTTTATAACGTAAATTGTAAATTATAGCTGACAAAAGTCGAAAGAACACAAGTGTGTGAATACCAACATTTTTTGCTTCCTTAATTTACCAAGCATTCATACAAATCTTGGATTTGCAACAAGTGGTAAACTTGTAGATCCACCATTAGAATAAATTATTTTTTGAATATGAAATGTACTTTGAACTATAAATTTTTTTTTTTAATATCTGAGTTCAATTATAATAACCAAATAAAAACAGTGCGATTATGGATCAGTAATATATTAAAAATCACCCCGTGGCAGACCGTATTTAGTCATGCCATTAATGCGTGTTTGTATAATATAATATGGAATATTATTTATTTCTGGAATTTTTGTAAAAAAAAATCTTTTTTTATTTATTTGTTCCCTAATTTTTTTTGTATTTTAAATGAATTAATGATGTTTACTTATATGTCCATATTAAATAAAGTTTATTTACATTACCTTTATAGATCATAGGATACCTGGGTTATGGTGAAGATACTAAGAAGAATAAGGAAGAACAGAAAACTGCATTTACCGAGGAAGATTTCCTCAAGTTCGAGAGGGAGTACGTAGATACAGACTGATGAATGACCGTCGGCTTGGAAGTATTCTTCTAGTGACAGGGCTAGCGTTCTACATCTATTTCATTTTCTGGGTGATTGTAACCCCGTTCTACCCCGAAGTCGCGTCTGTCTTTCCTCCTGTTCGCTATGCTCTCCTCTCTACTGCAACCTTAGGCCTCATCTTTATCGGAACTTTATCTGTAAGTAACTTTTCCCATCTTATATTATCTTTCTTATTGTATTTATTTTCTATATAACCAATTAAAAAAAAAAAAAAAATGCTGCTATATTTGATGTTTGTTGTTAAATGGGTTTATATTTTTATTTATTAAGCATCTTAATGGGATGGGTACTTGAGTGGTACCATTACTTTATTGAATGCTCAAATCTCTTTAATATTAATATGTTAAGAATCAATATGTAGCCCAACAATCAATAGCTTGCATCCTTTTCTAACCACTGCTATGACAGCAAATGTGTAAAATAAATATTAAGTTAATGTTAAAAGAAATCCAAAATAATCTGAAAAGATTAAGAAACTAGATAAAATTCACAGAATTGTTTAATTTTCTTGGTCACAAAGATTCTGTAAAAAAATATTACATATATTATTTTTCACTTAATTTATATAAGTCATGGTTGGTGTCAAAAGAACTTAAAATTAACTGTAACTGATCCCTCTAATTAGATATTAGGCATTAATTGAATCAACTTATGTAGTTAGGAACCTACCAACATTTTTTTTAATACCCTATATCAGAGTTGGGCAATAATTAGCTATAGTTGAAACTATTAGCTAAAGTTGCCATGGATACAACCCTTATTCATGAATGAGTCATTGATAAATAAATATCGTATCCATGACAATCTTAGCTATTGGTTTCAACTATAGCTAATTTTTGCCCATCTCTGGCCTATATCGATAATTTTTTCATTTCTGTTACTTAAGTCCAAGGCTCTACCTATATCTATTAAGGAACATTTTATAATTTACTTGCAAACCCAGTAATGTTTCACTATTTCTATATTTGAGGATGTATATACATTAATTGAGCACTATTGAAACTTTTATATTAATTAATATAAAAATGAAGTGATAAGACGTTAACTATAGTAACATAAATGGTAACAGCCAACTTTGCTGTATAGTCCGATGTGTTTAATTTTTCCTTATTCTTTTAGACTATTTGATTATATGTGGTACTGTCACTTATAATATTTATTTATTTGTTTATTTTGGGGATTCTGAGGATCATTCAATAATACAACTTTATGTAGGCGACGTTTCACAACTTAATTGTTTGCAGTCATGCCCTACAATGAATAAATAAATGAGGTTTGATAGTTGACCGTGGATAACTAATTGGAGAAGATGATTGGGGGTGCGGTCTGCAAAAAAAAAACAGTCTGCGCCCCCCGACCATCTTCTCCGATTAGAAAAAAAAAACAGTTTTTTAGAACAAATACTTTCTTCAACTAATTACTATAGAACTACAAGTACACAGTGTAATTTATGATTAATAACCATTAAAATTAAAATATTGCTTAGTAAAAGTATTTCTTACAATTGTCTATTACAGTGTGTTCTTCATAGTGATCCAACTAACTCTAGGTTTGTGATAGAATTGAATAGGTTTTGAAGTGGAGGTAGGTTTGCTTTGGTTTTTCCGATACCTAACTGTTTTTTCCAGCAGGTAGTCTGTCTGTTATTTCCATTTTGTATTATGTCTGTTTCTATTTAGTGTTGTTAATTGTGTCTTATGTATTTATTAGGTTAGTGTAAAATCAATTTAAATTTTGTAAATTCAATTTTTTATTGATAGCTCGATTCTTATATTTTTATATTGTAATCATTTCTTTTAAAGTCCACTTGTTTTTTTCCCAATGTATGATTTTTGGTGCATTGAATTTGAATTTATGTCCTGTGTGTTTAAAATGGTCTGGTTTTTTGGAATTGTTTGTTATATTGTTGTCTAGGTACAACTATATTTGTGTCAATATAACCTTCTTTTGAGATACTGTTATAGGATTTGCCACAGTCCTCTTTATGGGGAATTTCGTGCATTATATTACATTGTAGCTCTATTTTATCTTTGTCTTTTGTATTGGTGTAAAATTTATTGACTGATCCTCAAGACATATATATGCCTACAACAGTCAAGAAAAAAGTTATTAATATATATTACATAAAATATGAATAGTTTTTATATAATAACCCTCAGGTTAAAATAGGAGACTATTTAGCTTTCCAACAGTTTTATTATTAATGTAGGAATTGGTTTAAATGCAGAGGAGTAAAAGAAATCCTCCAAATAAATTAAGGTGAAAACTTTCTAATTTTTAATTTCTTTGAAAAATGGTATTTGAGAGTTTCAGACAATGTTAAAAACAAAAATGATTTGTTTTTTCCTAAAGCAAAATTTTTTTATCTACTTTATTAAAATCCTCATTATGTTATTTCAATTTAATAGTATCAGTATACTTTTTTTCTTGTTCTCCAGAAAAAGACAAATAAATTGTTATATATAATAATCATGAAAAAAATGTATACTTTTTGAGCTATGTACCATTAATACTTAATTTTGTTATAATTATTATTTATTTATTTATTTTTTTCCGAAAACATCGGGCCAGCCTATACTCGGTATTACCTATACTGAATGTTAACCAAAATGCCCCACCACAATTAGATGATCGGTATGGCAGTGCATCAAGTACCAAAAAACAAATATTCATTTTATATATATTAGACGTTCATATGCAATATTTTCCTTTATTGAATTATTTACTTTTCAGAAAATATTGATATAGCTTATAATGCACAGTTTCACATAAAACGTTGTTCGGTTCCTTATTGCATACACTGGTTCAATTATTATAAGTTTTCTATTTATATTTTAGTTCCTAATGTACAAGACTTACTTACGTTGTAAATATTAAAAATAATTCAACTAATAATAATAAACTGGACCAATTAATTAAAACAGATTGACAAACATATTTTTTTTTTAAATCAGCAATTAGGTTCTATAGGCTTGGTGTGCTATCATTTATTCTGAAACAACAATACAAAGGAGGTGCACTTCTGTTTTCTCGATTGATTGTCATTTTTTAAAGTATAAACTGTTGATGAATTTAATGCAGTCCTGCAAGTTGTTATTGCATATATCATGCTCTTTTAACAGGTTAGTTAAAAGTTTTATGCCATTAAATATTATTTGACTAATAGTATATTTTGTACATCTGTTATCTTGAGAGATAAATTGAATCTTTTTAAATATTACTTAATCCAAATAATTATTTTTCTTATTTGTTGTTTTAGATTTTGTTATATGTTGTTTTGGGTTGCCTAATATATTGTTTTGGGTTTTCTAATATGATGTTTTGGATTGTAGACTGTGTTCCATAAGTGTGTTATTTTTTAACTGTTAAAAGGGTATAAACTTGTTTCATTGGACGCATCATCATTGTTTACTAATATGCACATCTCAAAAATAAAAATTATCTCTGAAAACAAATGGAACAAACTCGAAACACTTACAGGTATTACTAATACACAATTTATTAAACTACTTGCTATAGCTACGTACAGATAAAGGATATTTTAAATTTGACAAAAAATTTATAACCGAAAATTCGGATGCCCCATGGGATCTCCTATTGCCTTGATTTTAGTAGATATTTATTTAGATGATTTATTAGACACTGTAATACCCAAAATCCCATCTATATAAATTAGTGAATGATATAACGACTGAGATACCAACCAAGAATAACGAATAAGGAATAATTTTAAGTGAATTTAACGATTAATCGTACAGATTAAATTTTATTATAGAATCAGAATTAGAAAACAAAATACCATTTTCAGTTGTATTTTTGATTAGAAACCCGAATGGGGAAATAGAAACAATATGGGGATAAAGACCCATCCTGATTTAATATTATTTAGCCCAACTGTGTTCCCCAAATATTATTCTTAATTTCTAATGTGTTATTTTTGGTTTTCTAATATGTTGTTTTGTTTTTGTTTTTTAATATGGTGTTTTGGATTTTCTAATATGTTCTTTTGGGTTTTCTAGTATGTTGTTTTAGGTTTTCTAATATGATGTTTTGAATTAATCTAATGTTTTGTTTTTAGTGTAAAAATTAACATTAGTCTGAGATTAGATAACATTCTTTATAATAAACAACTGATTTAAAATTACTAAAACAAAAACAAGATATGATCAGATAGTCTATATGCTATATTTATATATTTTCTGAAATTAAATTTTTTTTACTGAATAAAAAATTCCTAGTATAAATTAAAAATGTTTAAATAATGGTTTGTTTTTAGTAATGATTTTAACAGGAAAATGTAATTTAAATATTATTATAATAACATATAACTTTGCCATGCTGTGTGTCGTTTGAATGCTTTTAAACTTGACTGTATCTTTAGTTTTTTTTAATGTTTTATTTTTAAATAGTTGTGTTTGTCAATTTTATTCTTTAAACAATGGATGATAATATGCCAGTATCCACTTGTTATTCATTAGTTTTTTAATTAAATGGTTTATTAAGACATAAATAATTATGAATTTTATTATTCTCTATTACTAGAGAGAGAAAAACACTTTATTAAAAAAGGTGTGCCCTTTGACCCTTGAAGGTAGGACCTTTTGAGAAATATTATGAAAATCACGCTGTTCCCCAGTTTTAGCCACTTTTTCAATGTTATTCAATTTAACTAATTTTTTTTTAAACTTAAGTCTCCTCTTCCCATTTTAAATAAATGATAGAGGTTAGATTTTCAATCATACCAATTTTAAATGAATATTCAAACAAAACAGTTAATTATTAATAATCATTAAAATTATGTTAAATATTTTATATCATGTGTTATGGATTTATTTTACTTTCATCATATGTGAATATTTTAATTACCTACTCATAAAGTATTGGTTTAATCAAATTATTTACTTAGTTAGGTCTGAGAAGTTTCTGATATAATGGTTCTATTTGATTTAGTGGAAACCTTTTTATATATGGGGCTATAGTCTTGGGTTTTTCTTCAATAAAAATGTTTTTTACATCGATAATTATGATTTTAATTTATCTGTTTATTCATTCCTTGTTAAAATGGATCATTTTAAATCTATTTATGTACTTGAGAGTCGATCTTGAAAACAATGGTTTGAATTAGTTTTTGTCTGTGAAACGTATTTGATTCTCGGGTGCAGTTGAGATGTAAGATGATATGGATAGGAAGGTTTTTTTTTTGTTAAATTGTGGTTTTGTATCCTTTTCTTGATTATTGAGGATTATTTAAGCAATTGAATTTTGAAATATAATTTAACCTGATTCACAACAATAAGGAATATAAACAACTTAATTATAGATTAAAATGGTGGGATTAGAAAATATGGTACCTAGCATACCACCATTACTTTCAGTTTCAAAGAAATTGTCAAGGTTAGTTTTTTTAAGCTAAAATTACCTACCTCTGTCATTTTGTATATAACCTTGCTTTATCCTTGTTATAGGTCTTTACAATCTATACTCTCTATCCGTTGTAAGAGTCAAAGTAAAATGCGACCAAACTGGCTAGTGGTAGGCTTGTGCGGCGTAACCAACAGTGGTAAAACTTCTCTTGCTAAAGCTCTGCAGGCCAGGTACCCTGGCGCTCATTATATCTGCCAGGATTCATACTTCAGACCAGTTACCTGGCCAGGGCATGTCTATGTACCTGAAGTCGACCACTTCAACTGGGATGTCATGTCTGCTCTCGACATGGAGACGATGGTGAAGGATGTACATCAGCTAGTGGACGGGTAAAGATTTTGACCATTGTAAAACCTAAAGTTATAGTACTTATTTATTTACCTTCCTGATATCCAGATCCATTTTTTATTTTAATAAACTGGAAAATTATTATTGTATTATTCTGGAATATAGTCCCTTTAGAACAGTGTTTACCGATTCTATTAGGTCTGCAGTCTACTAAATCAGATATCGAACCATGCTTGGACCACACGCTCATCAATCAATAAGAAACAGTCCCGGTGAAAGATAAAGGATAACCTAAAGAAACGAGTAACCTCCTGTATTCATAACTTAAGAGACTGAGAATAGGGGGGATAACTGTGTTCCAAGTACTTATCAATCCCAAAGTGGTTGGATATTAGAAAGTTCCATACTATCTCTTGGTTTGTTCCCAGTTGGAGGGGTTTATTATCGTGTGGAGGGGAGAAGGAGCTAGGGTGGGGAATGCACAAGTTTCCCTCTCAAACAGACAAACTTATCTTGAATGCAATATATTTATTTTGTTATCAGTTTTTTTTTAAAAAGTAAAAATTCCCAATTTTTTTTGCTAAATATTGCTGATTTTATTACATATTGTTGCGAGATGCCTGGGCCAAGAGGAAAAAACAAAGAAAAAGATTTTTTATTGTAGTACAAAATTAACCAAAAGTATCCACACCTGTTTTTTTTTCCATTTTACACTCCTCCCCAGTAAACATTTTTCATGAACGGACCAATCAAATTGATCGGATATCTATCATTTCTCTCCCCAAGGAGATAACCTCGTTACAATATTCATATCAAAATAAACACATTTATTTAGTTTTTTAAAATTTATTTATAACATAAAAATCCCATCCCTAATGAATAATCAACCAATTAATGTTATTCTAGTGCCATGTTTATTATGAAGACATAAAGTGTTTACATTTTGCAAAATACTTTAATTTTCTAGGGAACCCGAAGGTAGTGAACAAGGTATTTTGATTCTGGACGGATTCTTGCTTCTTTGCCATCAAGAGATTAGCGAAATGTGTAACATTAAGGTGAGTGATTTTCTTTTATATAATACCATTGTTCTTATAACTTGGCTGAATTTTATTTGACTTAAATTAATAGTCATTTTCATTAATAGAAGACAAAAGGGCTAAAACTGTTCTTGAATATTATATAAAAAAAAAAATTGATAAGCTTTTATATAAACTAGACATTGATTGTATTATCTAAACAAATCGTCTTGGTTTATACTAAACCCTAACAAGCAAAATTGTCTTTTCTCATTCCTACAAAAGCTGTTTAGCTTCCCAATAATTTTTAGTGCTGTCTGATGAAAAATTAAGGAACTAGTACAGTGTCATATCTCTATGTAGAGCCTAACTTCAAACCCAAAACCAAGAGTCCTTTCCAATAATACAGTATAAATTGTTATTTCTGAAGTTACAGTTACATTCCATTATCTTCTGGTGCATGATGGTTGGTTAAACTGAGTTAAAGAGCAAACCTAGGTTAAATTAGTATGGTTTACTTTATTTATTATTGGTTGATTAAACCGAGTTTGAGAACAAATCTAGGTTAAATTAGTATGGTTTACTTTATTTGTTAATGGTTGATTAAACTGAGCTAAAGAGTAAATCTAGGTTAAATTAGTGTGGTATACTTTATTTATTAATGGTTGTTTAAACTGAATTAGAGAGGAATACTTGGTTAAATTAGTATGGTTTATTTTATTCATTAATGGTTGATTAAACTGAGTTAGAGGACAAATAAAGTAAACTTTATTTTATAAAGTAATTTGGTAAAAACTAATTTACCTAAAGTAGTATGGTTTACTTTATTTATTAATGGTTGATTAAACTGAATTAGAGGGCAAATCTAGGTTAAATTAGTATGGTTTATTTTATTTATTAATGATTGATTTAACTGAGTTAAAGAGTAAATCTAAGTTAAATTAGTATGGTTTACTTTATTTATTAATGGTTGTTTAAACTGAGTTAATCAGGCAAACATCACCTTTACGTGGATTGTCTTAAAAAAACAAAACAAAAAAAACTGAGTTAAAGAGCAAATCTAGGTTAAATTAGTATGGTTTACTTTATTTATTATTGGTTGGTTAAACTGAGTTAGAGAGTAAATATAGGTTAAATTAGTTTACCATACAATAGATCTTCTATCATTTCAACTACAATCTGTTTTATAGGATTTGTATTTTCCATTATCTCTCTTACTTTCCAAATTGATTGGTTTACATAGGATTCACTCCAATAATGGACCTTATTTCAGTATTCCTGATTTTGTCCTACCTGGTTCACCTTTCTACCTTCTTCGGGTATTTCATTTCCGTAGCCTGCTAGATCTGTCCTTTATGCTTTGCTGTTGTTTTCCAGACTAAAAGAAATAAGTAAATATTTTGTATTAAGATGGACTTATTTCAACCCCAAAGGAATCGTTCTGCAGATTTATATATTCCTGGATAATTATATTAAAATAAACAAAAAAAACATTATCAATATTAATTATTTTGTAAATATTTAAATTGGATTAGTTTCATTTATTTTAAAAAAAAATTTAAAATGTCATATTGTTTTCAGGTTTACATAGACCTTGAATATGAAGAAGTGAAAAGAAGAAGAGACACTAGGTCATATGATCCTCCAGATCCTCCTGGTTACTTCGACAAGATTGTGTGGCCCGAGTCAAGAGTCGTCCGTGAAAAGATCATTTCAACCTTCAGCCGTGAGCTACTTCTCTTGAATGGTAAAGACCCTGTTGAGACCAACACTGATAAGATCTCGGTGAAGATGAATGCTTTACTTAAATCCTCCTGATAATGTCATCTGATAGGATTTTCTCAGTGATCAGTAAAAAAATGTGCAGATACAGTCATCGCTTGATATAAAGAATTTCCCTGCGTATTTGCTAATAAAATATAATATAAGTGGTAGGATGCAGCCCTGTCTTGTCTTAAGTGCCTATGTATTACTGGTGATCTCGATAATTTGCTAGCACTCTTGTATCACGCTCAAGCAAGCAATGCTATATACAATCAATGCCTTACCTGTTGTTTCTAGTGTAAGAGTAGTAGTCGAAGGTCTCATAAATATACGGATATATTTTTTAACAGTGTTACAAATTTTAGAAGTACTGAAACTACTGTACAAATTTTAAAATATTGTTTTATAATTAAGAAGTTATTTTTTATTTTATTAGTTTTTATATTTTTTATTTAAACATCGATATTATAAAACAAAATGTTTCTGATTTTTATTAATTGGTTATTAAGATGCTATTGGAGAGGATAAGATAGTAGTGTATTTATATTAAGGCAGTACTTGTTGCACAAATAATAAACTTTTTTAAATATGATTTTCGATCACTTGTAATGTTTCTATTTACTTAGATTTTTAAATTGTAGCTTTTGATGTTACATGAACTTAGATTAGAAAAGAACATAAATTTTGTATTGCTCTAAGTTACGCATAATGTGTCATCAATGTTGTCATTTATTTTTTTAATAATTTATTCGGCAAAATGCATTTAAAATATAATTGTCTGTTGAGTTATGGAATAATTATTTTTGTTACCTTCGCTCAGGTTTTATGGTTAGTATTAGTTGAATAAATGTATGCTTTTGGTTGTAATAGAATAAGGAACTTAGCTGTAAAATTCATAATATATATTTAAAAAATGAAATGTAGCATAATTGTCAATTTTTTTTTTGTTCTATGTAAAATGAGCCTGGAAGGCGCTCAAATGAGAATTGATATAAAAATTGGTTTAGTTTGGAAGTGCCATCTATAGTAATCCGAAATAAATCCATCCTATTTACTTCAAATTACCATAGATGGCAATTCTCCTAACAAAACATTTCAGATAAATCTCCATTTGATTACTTACCCAGGCTTAGTTTATGTTCTTTTCCTTTCCTTTCACTAACATGCTGTTTTATATTCAGGGCCCAGTTTTCTTCAAGATAATGTGAGATAATAACACAGTGTGTAACTATAATAACTAATTGCAAAGAAAATAAAACAAAAAAATTTCCTGGATTTCTTATCCCTTAGTCTCATCTTCACTTCACAGAGGGTGCTAGAGGAGGCAAGGTTCTACTACTGGCCAGGAGGAGCGCTAGCAATGCTTATATTGTGGGAGGGTTCATTCATGCTCTTTTGTCTTAAGAGGAACCGATTATCTCATTTTGTTCAAATAAAATAAATTTTAAACTATTTATGTAGAGATTTTAAGTAAAATTAATTTATGAAAAATATGGAATAAAATTAATGTTGATAATTATAATTAACCCTGATATGAATTGTAATAGGAAATTCAACCAAAATTTAGTTGAAATAAATTATTATTGTGGGGAAGGTTACAAATACTGTTGTGCTAAATTATAATAATGCAAATTAACTTTGATTAAAAGTTTTAATTTTAGGTAATTCGTCATAAGCTTATTAATAAATTTATACGATACCCTAATGTTTTAATGTCTCATAGGGTAATTGTGGGCTGAAATTAATGACCTAGGTAGACTAGCCTGCATAAAATTGTATTAAGGTGTGGTAATTTATTAATAATATTGTTATTTGTTTAAAATAAAAGCTGTTTGTGATAAGATTATCCTTGAGGATAGCCAAATTGGCTGAAACATCGGATTTATTAAGAAATATAAATTGTTTTGAGACTAAAATTTACTTTATTTAAACAATATTAACCAGTCTCAAGAAAGTGTAAAGATTATATCTTTATCTCATTACACCTTATCTTCCCTCAAGGGACCCCCTACATGATCAGTCGGAATGGCAGTTAAACTAAATGTTCAGACTGATCATGTAGGGGTAATACTGATGGATTACCACGAATATTTTGATCCTGATCATTCAAAAGTGTAGTGGGGAAATGGGGAGGACGTTGTTAGTGTTTCATCAATATCACTTTATTCTTGCAAACAAATGCCAAAATAATGGTCGAACTAGCTTTCTATACATCAGGAATCGAAATAAACATTGCTCAAGATCTCTACTGTTAGATATCTCATTAATGAGTGTCAGGCAAACTGATAGTGTAGATTATGGTTAAAGTAACCTGGCTTTTGAATGATAGTCATTTCGACTGACCATGTAGGGATCCCTGGTTGTTAAAACAGAACTTACACCTTATTATTTTAAAATTAAATGCATGAAGTGTTCATCTTAGTTTTCACTCAGCCTTGAAAAGCCTTTTTTTTTATTAACTTTATCTTCAAGTTTTTCAATCCAAGAATCGCCCTTCATTAGATATGAGGTCTGTTCCCATAACTATTTCTGATTTGGGAAGGAAAAATTCATACTATGCATGCCTCATAGAGTCAAAAGTGATTGTTGGAACAGACTTA
Source organism: Halyomorpha halys (assembly GCF_000696795.3). NCBI lineage: Eukaryota > Metazoa > Arthropoda > Insecta > Hemiptera > Pentatomidae > Halyomorpha > Halyomorpha halys. Next base: position 748,267 of record NW_027109243.1, on the reverse strand, counting down.
TAATATGCTACATATGAAATGCAAGTAAATATCATATTAATGGCTTTAACAATTTTTGTTAAAGCCATGCATTAGTAACCAACTCTCTCGGTAGAACATGAATTTTAAAAACTGGTGTTTCACAAATAAAATCTGAGTTATCCAAGGTAAAGTATAAGGGAACCCCTACAAGATCAATCATTCAAAAGCAAGACTGATTCAATGACAAAACCCTGTACTATTAGTCTGACTAACACTTATCATGTATATGAGATACCAAATAGTTAGGATTTTGTACAATGCCTTCTTAATAATAAACAGAAAATATAATTTTAAAACTAAAATGGCATGTTTTCTTTATAACTTTTTTTAAAATTAGGAATGTTGAATGACAAAACCACAGAAAAACTCTTATTCTTGATGGTATAATCTATAATTATATCTACCAAAATGATTTTTTTTAAATATCTTTATTGAGATTTACAACTGTACATAATAATACATTTAGTAAATTTGCTGTAAGTTTGTAATGGAGTTATACAAGCGTGTAGAGAAACTACCCATTGGTAGCACTATAATGATGTTTTTACATTAGAAGGTCTCAAGGCCATCTTCATCTCAGACATCTCGGAGGATCCAAAATTATTTAAGTAACAAAAAAAACAAACAAAATACCTGTTATTAAACAATTTTTATGAATTTTGAAATATTTTACTATAATCATTAGTGGAAGTATAATAATGAATTTCCTTGAATACAGATTCCCTGAAATAAAAGTTAACACCCATTTTGAAAATAATTCTCATGGAAAAAATTTGGAAGAGTAAAAATTAAACTACTAATTACAAAATAATTTGCAAATAGTAGTTTATTTACGTGTGCTTAAATTAGGCACAAGTATAGCATCATTATACCACAAAAATGTGATGCGTTTTTGAAATTGGAACATATCTTTTTGATTTTGTTTAAACATACTTAACTTAATTCGGTTAAAATATTCTCAATCATTAATTATAAAGGGAATTGTACATGATCAGCCTAAATGACAGTAAATCAAATTGAATAAGGATGAGACTGATAGATTACTGAGAAAATTTTTATATTTGATCATACAAAATTTGAAGTGGAGGAGAGACTAAATGCTTCATGCAGACAAATACTAAAATAATAACCAAACAACCTTTCTGTTTATAATGTATTGGAAAAGACATTGCAAGAGTCTAAGAAAAAGATTCTTATTACTGTTAGATATATTATTTAAAAGTATCAGTCGGACTGATAGGGTTCTTCATAATTCAATACAGTTGAATGTTGACTGTCATTGTGACTGACCATTTGGCAGTTCCTTAAACTCCATTTATGCCAAGCAATTCTTCAGTTTTGAGTCCTTCACTTTTCTCCTCAACTCTACAAAAAAATGTTCTTTCAATGTAGGTGTTATCCTTGATTACCATATGAACAATTTTTTTTTTTTCATTTTCTCCCTTCAAAATTTGATATAAGTGAACATTATTAATACAAGTAGTATTTAGACTTAGTGAAAATTATTATAAAGTACGAAGTGACTCAGAAGCCCCAAGTTTGGAAAAAAATCTATCTATATTTGGACAAACATGGTATTTTAAAAATTTATTAATAATAGCCATGAGGACAATTAATTATGAGAACAAATCTAAGTCAATTTATTAAACTTTTAACAGTGTTCCAATATACCAATATGACTAAAATAATCAAAACATTTAATTTTCAAATGACAACAATTCAAATATTAATTTCGTCTTCAAAAGCTTTACTTTCTAATAAATGTTCAAATCTAATTGAGCACAATCCAATCTGGCAAAAATGAAATACAATTCCATATAAAACAGATATTTACTTTTATTTTAAAAATAAAAATGGATTGAATAAAATTTAATTAATGTACAATATATATTTTTAAAAAGTAATAAAATAAAATAAAAACTTATTGGCTACTTAACAGACTAAAACACAGACTTCAGAGTAGGAAAAAATAACAATAATCTAAAAAAACATAACATTAAATAAGTTTATTTTCTTCTACACAATCCATAATATATACATAGATAGTGTTATCACTAACATTATGGCTCATCTGATACTTCGCTTACTTACTCGTCATCGTTAATAAATACACAACCGTGGTTAACATTTCTTCAATTTGAAGGAAAGTATCTGTTAATGGATACGGTTATATAAATATCTAAGACAATTGAAGAACATGGTGAAAATGGAAAAGGAAAACAAACACGCTAACACCTATATATTATTATGTACAGATTTATGTATATTTATATATATATATATATATGTACCAACATACAGCAGCAATATATTGTATCAAGTGACCATTGTGATCTAAGTTGTCTGTGACACAGGCTGCCTGTGATGGTAATTGACCAGGCGCCTGCCTACAAGGTATTTGTCGTTCTTGATGTGTTCGTACAGGCGAGAGAACTGCCGCACCTGGAAGTAGACGAGGGCTGCAACGGCAACCACCACGAGGACCGTAGGATAGATTCTACGAGCCACGAGTAGTCTTATCGTCGGGTTTGTCACAAATAGTGGAACGATCGAATGAGCAACAACGTATGGCACTGCTAACGCTAGGGACAATCCTACAGAAACAAAATATTTTGAAGAAATTTAATCTCAAAATAAAAAAAATCTCATTAGAATAACCTTAATTTTTTTTTTACTTTATTAATTTTATTCACAATTGTAAATAATATTTTATAACCAGCGAATGAGATGAATGAAAAAACAATGTCATAAAGCATAAGGCCATCCAACGATACCTCTCCATTGAAATGGAAATATGAAGATCAATTTAGAAGGTCCCCTATTCCAGCCCCTTTGTTAACGTTGTCTTGTATCCAGTCTCAAGTTGATAGTCCTTGAATTAGAGGGTTGGTGTGTCATGAAAGCGTTTATACAGTGATTTAGTGGTTGATTGTACGTATGGAGTTTGTCAGTTCTTGTTACTGATGTAAAGGGGAGCGGTACTGATCAGTCATGAATTATTGTAAAAATAATTCTGTATAATTTTTAAAGAATTCTAAAAACTAATATTTTGTTCACATATCCCCAAACCTACTTTCTTTAACATACCTATCTTTGAAAATGGCTCATCCATTTTGAATAAATAAAAGGATTATTTCTAAAATATAAATTTTATTAAGAGAATCAAAATAGGGGCATTTAAAAGCAAAATTTTGTCATTTTCCTCAGGAACGAACAATTGACCTAGAATCTGGAAGGAGACTATAGAAAATTCAGGGTAGGGAAACACAGCTTTGATAGAAAATACTTAAAGAAAAAAAATAAATGGATTGAATAGATCATAAAATATTTTAATTTAGAAATGGTTGTTCAAATAACTACCATACTTTTCTAAATAAATTAAAAAGTTAAAACTACATATTGACACACTTATGTTTTCAAAATGGTTTGTTCAAATTGTTTAAATAAAAGAAGCATTTATAAAATGAAAATTTTTTTAAGTGAAGCTAGAGGTGTGCATTTAAAGAAAACCTTTCATAAAGTTTTTAACAATGAAAAAAATTAATTTTTTTAACTTAATATTTTTCGAACTTAAAATATTTTTTTGGCGAAAAAAATGCATGCATATCTTTGAATGGTATTCTTCATGTTTTAAAGATCAGAAGTATTTATGTAAATAATTGAGAACTCTAAAACTCTTAGGGAGCTACCAGAACTCTAAAATAATTTCGAACATTTAAAGGATGGGAGACCAACTTTATAGAGGTCAGCCATGAGCCTTGAATAGAATAATGTGGAAAGAGATCACAGAAAGCTGAGGGTGAGGAAACATTGCATTGATAATACTTGAAAAAAACAAAAAAAAAACATGTAAATTAAAAGGATTCTAAAACATGTAAATTAAGAAACAAAGTGTTTAAGAAATAACCATGCTTTTAGGATAAATGAAAAAGTAAAAACTAAATATATATTAAACCTACTCACCAACTATAACAGGGGCAGCTAGTTGAAATACTACCCTCCTGAGGTCGATAGCCCTCACACCGTCTCGGTACACTGCCTCGAGGCCTCGCCGTAGACCCCAGTCGGGACCCATCATCGTCACGGCACATGCTATCTTCGTGTACAGGACCCCAAGGGCCCAGTCCTGCCACAGCCAAGGCACTGGCGACTGGTCAAGGGGCACCCTGGCCGGGCTCACCAGTACCACTTCCAGCAGCAGTCCGGACAGCAGAGGAATCACACCCACCTGAGGGAGAAATAGTATATTATATAGAAGAATTATAAAGTAAAACTATATACAGATCAATTTAGACAAGGGTGTATTTTACGTGAAAGCGAACTCAGAGTTTAAGTCACTGGGGAAAACAAAAAAAAATTATATATAACATTTTCATTTTATTGAAACTTGGTTTTAATTGTTTATAATATAAACAATTAATTTTTTTATAATATAAAATAATTTCTATCCAAGTTAAGTTTCAAAACACTCTTTATTATTTTTTTTAAAGTCCAATGTTTAGGCATTTTGGCAATCCTCGAGGACAATATTAAATAAAAATTTACGATCACATCAATAATTTAAAAACTTTTTGCAAGCTATTCAGCCCAGGTTATCAATTTCAGTCATATAACCCTATTTGGTAACTCTTCATATTAAATATTAAAACTTTTAATTACAGATCAACTTAGCACTATTATCACTTAGACTTTTTGCAGGCAATCTTTCTTATCACAATATAAGGAGAAAGTGTTAAGTTGATCTAGAATTAAAAGTTTTAAAATTTAACGTGAAGAGTGGCAAAATAGGGTAATTTGAATAATAAAAAAAAAAACATGCTCACGCTCTCTCACACACCATAATACCAAACTAAGATTTTTCAACTCAGAGGAACCATATATACTTTAGATGAATATATTTTTCCGTCGAAAACTTGAATTCAAAATTACATAAGTAAGTTAAAGTATAATTCAATTCATGAAGACTTCTTATCCAAAACAACAAAATTTCTAGATATTAGTGGAATCGATTTGACTGTCATTTCCTACAACTTTTAAGTCACTTTGTCTTATGTTTACAAAACAGAACATTATAAATGTAAAAAAATATTTTAAAGGAAAACTTCATTCAGAGTAAACTTGGATTTTGATATAACTAGATATCAAGTTTACCATTTCTTTTCGGAATTATTTTATTAAGATATAACTAAATTAAACTGCATTAATATAATTAATTTTAAACATAATGAAAACTATACCAGCAATAATGTTGCAATAGCACATTTAGCAGCAATGATGCACCAAGTCTTAACAGTCTCGGCGAGGTGGCCTCGCCAGCAATAAAGTAAAGAGAGAGAGCGAGCAGTAAGCCAGCAGAGGTAAGCTCCAGCCGCGGCAGTGTAGAGCTCGTGGACAGGAACAGGCTTAGGACCGCCGTGGTAGAGGGCCATCAGACGTCGTCCGAGGAGCACTGGAACGGTCAGTACAGCCAGTGAGGCAGCGGCAAGTGAAGCACATGCTAGTAGCACCAGGGCGGCAAGTCGTGCGGCGAATAGTGGTGGAGCGGTATATGGCTGGTATCTGAAATAATTATTTAAAAAAAAAATTAATTGTTTAAAAAAGTTCTTTTTAATTAGGAAGTAAATAACTCTCTCTCATTTTTTTGTTTTCATTATTTAGTAGAACATTATTAACACCCTGATTACTGATTTATATAAATATAAAACTCTTCATGTCCACTGAGTCTAAATAATATAAATTTTCCAGGTTTTTTTTCCCAAATCGATCATATTTTTTACCTCATAAGACATACATCAGATTTAATCAATTACACATTATTCACTGCCATCACCTTTTAAATTATTAAATCAATATTAATGCATCTCTTGATTTAATGCAACATAGTTCCATAATAACATAGTAAAATATTCCAAAATTATTTTTGAACACTAAGATACAACAAAGTGATAATAAAAAAGGCTTATCCGTTATTTAAGGTTTATTCGTTTGTTAAAACAATTTAGCCGATGCCAGGGTATTGCAAGACAAAAAGGTTAGTCCCCTTGCAAGTGATATAGGACTGTCACTCCCTTCAGGTTTTAGAGGGGTGGGTCGGGGCGAGAAGGATTGCTAGACTAACTGAATTAGTCTAAATAAACAACTAAAAACTAAAATAAATAGAACTAAATTAAAAACAACAAAGTCAAAAATCAAAACCCACATAACTTTTTGTTTTGTATAACCGGGTAAATGAACTAGAGTGACCAACCTTTCCTCTTTAAGATGATCCTTATACCTGACTTTCCTAGTAACTGCAATTTCTAATAAGCAAGTTATACTGTATCAACAAATATCAAACTTCATTAAATTAAATATAAATTTATAGCAATATTATTAACTCACCCAACTGGGCCAGGTCGTTGCAGCATGGCATGGTGGACAGCACCCAATTCCGGCAAAGCTTCCTCAGGTTCAGCAGCACCAGCCGGTGGCTCTGCCGCTCGTTCACCAAGCACGTATGATCTAGGTGCAAACAGATATATCTTAAATCCACTGACTAGGTCATAATACAATAATATAGTAGTTTAAGACAAAGCTACCTTAAACCGAGAAGCCAAGAGGCCCCGACACACCAATAATGAATAGCTGCTTTTAGCCAAGCACGAGTGTGGGATTGTTCAAGCAGGGCAGGAAGGATCACCTAAAACACAGAATTTAATCATTTTTAAAAACCCTTCAAGTGGAAAAAAAAGCCAATTTGAATCATTGTTTACTTGAAGCAGAAGTAGTTCTAGGGAAAGTTCATCCAACTGAACATCAGAATGAAGCGAAACGGTGTAAGGTAAAAAGCCAGGGGCAGCCCAGCGGAGAATTCTGACAGGCAACCACAGCATCAACAACACTGCCGAGCCAAATATCACAGCTGAAGCTACCAATCTACGGACGTGGCGACCCATCGGCAACTGGATCATTTCCTACAAAATATTAAGCTGTTAAGTGATCCTCAAATAAATGAACGAGTTTTTCATCCTAGAAACTATTTACAAGTTACAAAAAAAGCATATTAAAAAAAAAATTGAGTATTTGCAATGATAGATAGCAATCACTGCTTGAAGAACCGAAACAGTTTAAAGATAGAGGATTACAGAAGGTCAATGGTAAGACTTAAGAATGTTCATACATAAAATTATCAAAAGCATGTTCATAATATAATACAGAGATATTTTTATATTAATGGAGATGATGAAAAGATTATAAATGTAAATCGTTACCATGAACAAATCAAAATTGAGAATAAAACACTTATATAAAACAAGATCATTATTCTATTAAATGAAATGAGTTTGTATGAAAAAGATGGTGTAATATTTTAGGCGAATAAGTGTCAATAACTTCAAGATTTACACTATAATTCTTAGTTAATAATTATTTACAATTTATAGATGATTTCCTCATTAAATCGAAATATTTTATGACACCTCAGTATGAGATATTTTATGTATCAATTTGCAGTTGGATACATTTGATAAGTAAATGACATTTTTAAATCCATTAGAGCATGATTTAAGTTTGTAATGCAAAATGTTAAAATAATTTTTAGTGATATTTGAATTTTAAGATTGTAAATTTCACTAGGTCATGACTTGATGAATTCCAATTATTTACCTCAAATGTAAACATTTGAAGACAGTATAGTGTATATACAAACAACAAATGCTTATAAAACTTAAATATTCATCTGTAAAACTAAACTGAGATTTGTTAAATAGGAAGGAATTCATAAAGTTTTGTTTATAACAGAAATTTATATCCAAATAATGAAATTAGTTTAAAAAAAAAAACACATTAAATTTTTAACTAATATAGGTTACTACAGAAGGCAGTTCTTTAGTTCAGAAAAGGAAATAAGAGTTGGTTATGCCTTTAACCTATATTCTATGCTTAATTGGATTGAGATTTAATCAGTGAAAAACCTTTTAACCAATCAATTGTCTGTTCCTACAGTGAAGTATACTTGTTCTAATAATATATATTATAGCCATGGTTAGAATAAATTTAAAAAACAAATAATTGATATTTACTAGTGTCTACCAGTGGTTGAATGTGTGGAAGCTAAAGAAATGGAAATATATTTAAAAAGTATCATAACCTTAATTTATATTTATCAATTAATTAATTTAATATCCAAAATAGTCTCAACACTATATATTTATTTATTTGTCCAACGTTTCGGCCCTTCCAACCATCCTCAGGGACATCTTCAACATAAATTTCCTCTCACATTAATTGTTTTCTCCTTGCAGGCTATTTTGCCCAGGTCAATATCTTTATTTAAGTCAAAAACCTTTCTATTTAAAATTTT
>NW_027109243.1:738755-739540 GCF_000696795.3 Halyomorpha halys | reverse complement strand
AATATATAGTGTTGAGACTATTTTGGATATTAAATTAATTAATTGATAAATATTACCTGGTCTCGAAAAATTTTGAAATAATATAATTTAATTTATATTGTTTAATAATGGTTGTTATTTAAATTGATCTCATTGTATTTATTTCTAGTATAAAGAATTGGTATACAACTGCATACCATTCTTTGTTATTCCAAATTATTCCTGACATTTCTGAAAAACAGAGAAGAATATTTTTAAAAAAAAAGGAAATGACGTTTTTAATTTAAAATGTAATCACTTCAACACTGTTAGAAGAAATAAATTGTTATATAATTAGATTAATAAATACAATCTTATTTCATAAATAAAAATATTTATCAGTCATATTAATTTTTTTAAGCAACATTTTTTATTAATACTTACAATAATATTTAGTATAATGTGAACTGGCTACCTGCAAGGACTCATAGTTTAAACATAGCAACAAATATATTAAATCAATACAATCAGTATTCACTTAACTAATACTGACCTGAATCGGACTGAAATCGGGATCGTTGAGGTTCCTTAAGAACCAGAGAAGTCCAGGACGAAGGACTTCCCTCAAAAGCAGAATGAAAGAAGCGAAATAGTACACATAGACCATTCCAACCAACCAATGAATGAACATAGATGTTCCTGGGGCAGCCCTGTTAAGAAAGATCTTATATTACATAAAAGTACAAACATATATATATTGTAATATGCTCTTTTTTAGTAAATAGTATATTTTGATGTATAAATGGTTTTAATATGTTTTATTTTAT
>NW_027109243.1:733659-737402 GCF_000696795.3 Halyomorpha halys | reverse complement strand
ATGGACGATTCCTAAACTAAGTATTAATTCTCTCAATTAATATAGGAGGTCAGCAAAGATACATAAATAAAACAAAACTTATTTATTTATGCCTACGTTTCAACCAGAATTTCAGGTCTTCATGAAGGCTGAAAAACAAAAACAATATAACAACCTTAACTCAGAGTAACATAAAAATTAAACAATAACAAACAAACTTGGAAATATACATAACAATAAATTAAATAGATCGTAGGAAGATAGTAGAAAAAACTATTTTGTACCTTTCTTGACCGCCACCCGGACTATATTCCGACAATCTACTTCATACGGTCACCTATCTTCTTCCAAAATAAATTAAATAGACAGAAGTTGATACTAATAGAAGATAATAAATATATAATATTGTAGAGGTAAGAATTATACAAAATACACGATAAATTTTATAATAATTTATTTTGTATAAATCTTACCTCAACAATATTATATTTTATCAACTACTATCTAATTAATTTATTATTGTGTATATTTCAAAGTTTGTTTGTTATTATTTTATTTCATTTTTATATTTCTCTCAATTATAATTGTTATTTCGTTTTGTTTTTCAGCCCTCACAAAGGCCTGAAATTTAGGTAGAAACATCGGCACAAATAAATAAGTTTTATTTACTTGTGTACCTCTGCAAACCGCATCCTCTTCCCACCCGACTTTCTTCTAATATCAATCTACAGTCAACAATTAACAATTTATTATAAATTCCTTCATAGTTTATATTTATTAACTAATAAAAATGTGATTATTTCAAACAAACAAAATTAAAGGTACTTAAGAGGAAACCATTTAGAAAATTCAGTACAAGAATTAAAATATATAAAAAATATTTCTAAAATAATATAAAAATAGTAAGTAAAGACAGAATATGATTAGACTCACCTAAAACCAGCTTGCCTATCCCTGAGGGTCGCATCGAAAAGCCCAAGGCTACAAATGTCCAACCACCAACCGCAGATCAACGGCAGCACACCAATCTCCACAACGGAAAGCAACGACACTTTAACCACGACGTAGCAATGACCAAGCACGCGTCTCGACTTGACTAGGCTGAGCAATGCTGCCAGTGAATGGAGCCCGACGAGGCAGAGCCCTATTACACAGTAGCCGCACAAAGTAGTCACCAGTCCTGTAAGGGCAAAGCAGAATCGCTAGTAGTTATAAATATCAATCTAAAAAGAAATTAGAATGGTAATCATTCAAACCTAGTCAAACTTAAATAAAATGAGGGGTATTTAACCAAAAGGCACTTCTTAAAAATTTATTTATTTTTTTCACAATTTGAATTTGTATAGGGTGTTTTTTTAAGCCCGATAGAACTTGAAATTGTAAAAAACAACACAAAAAATTAAATTGTAATCAAAATTTTTTTTTTATTCGAAAGATCAATACGTGACATTAACATTTGAAAATGATTTCGGGCATATGGGCACCGCGGCTGTTCTTGACGAAGCGCATTCTGGACGTCCAATTTTGGGCAACTTTTTCGAGCACTGCTGGCCGTATGTCACGAATAACACGAACAATGCTGGCCTCCAAGGCGTCAATTGTTGCTGGTTTATCAGCATAAACCAGTGACTTCACGTAGCCCCACAGGAAATAATCGAGAGGTGTCAAATCGCACGACCATATGCGGCAATTTTGCTTATTAACAAACCCGTTAAGCCAAAAATGCGCCTCATCGCTGAACACAATTTTACAGAATGCGCTTCGTCAAGAACAGCCGCGGTGCCCATATGCCCGAAATCATTTTCAAATGTTAATGTCACGTATTGATCTTTCGAATAAAAAAAAAATTTTGATTACAATTTAATTTTTTGTGTTATTTTTTACAATTTCAAGTTCTATCGGGCTTAAAAAAAAACCCTATATATTTAAAACTTATTCAGTATGTTTAAACATTTAAAACAAACTCTCAGCCACCACATCTTACCCACATACTACTATAAGTACCTACACACTAAATAATAACTACACTACACAGTGAGTATTTATCTATATATTTCATCTTGATGCCCCTTTTTTTGTATTAAAAATAAAAAATAAAAAAAATTAAAAAAAAAAAAACTTCATAAAATTCCAGTCCCAGTCACCGGCAGGTTAAGGAGCAGTAACTTACAACATGGGAAATCCAAACTCATCCCAAAGACTGAAGCCCATGCTGCTGCAGGACACCCTGTTATAAATTCTATATTTATCTATTTCTATTATTGTCATTACTACTATTTTATGTATTTTTTATCTTCATCTTTTTCTTAAATTAACTTCTTTTACAAGAGACTATACCTCACTATAATCAATTGTGAAACAAAACAAAAAATCTAACTGTTATATTAACCATGCCCAAATGCCATAAAGCCCAACAGGCCGATCTGGTATTGAATAAAATATATATATATAAATATATATTTGAAAAAGACGTGATATCTTTAACCACATAATCATTCGAAGGAAACCTAGCTTTTTCTCTGTGTGTTGAATCTTGACTTCAAACTGTTGTTATTTTCTTTGGTAGGTCATTCTCAGCCATTCGAGTAACGTGCCCATTATATCTCAATCTACTGAGCTTCGTAGACTTAACCAACGTATGGTTCCTTAAATAAATCTTTAAGCTTCCGTTTGTCTATACTTGGTCAACCTTCACAGCTCAAAAGATTTTATACAGATAGTTCACAGTCGATGATTCAGACCCATATGAAAAGTGGCTGAATAATTGTTTTGTAAGAATATATTTTTGTATGAGTCTTACTTATATTATATTTTAACTCTGAGCCTTACCGCCTGCACTACTGAGCTCACTTGGCTTTCCGATTTCCCACTGGTAGGTGAGCTGTTTGTTTTATTCTCTTTTTCCTATATTCCTTTTACCCCCTTCTCCTTCTCTATTCTTTATTCTAATATATTTATAGATTCTAATATATTAATAAAGTTACATATATTTCCTTTCTCTAAATTTTATTTTTTATTAATTTTTTTCTTTCGATAATCTTAATTTTTAAATTATTAATCAACTAAAATATTCATATTCTTTTGCATTTTATAACTTTAAATTTTTATTTCCTTAATTACGTTATTTTTACTTACTCATCAAATTTCCTATATATACATTTGGTTTTCCACTTCTTTCATCACTTCATTTTTATTAATTTCATTCAATACAATTATTTACTATTTGTCATTCTGTTTATATTTTATTTTTTTGTATTCATTAGTTGCTCTTATTATCTTGTTCTTTGTTCTTAGCCCTCATGAAGGCTAGAAATTCTGGCCGAAACGTTGGCAGTATTAAATAAGTTCTTTCTACTTATTTATGTTATATTCTGAACGCTCTCCTCCCCCTTCCCCCCCAACCATCTTCTCATATATATTATCCACAGTCAACTATCTTCTCATCATTATGAATATATTATTATCTTATTGACAAGGATCAATTCCCAAAATAGGGACCTAGAACATAATTACAACGTTTGGCCCATAACATGTATTTTGCAATATCTTTATATCAAGAAATTGATGTGAATTTAATTATAAAAATTATTATTATTTTTTTGATGAATATTTAGAACACTATGAAAACATTTAATAAGTAAAAGTTCAATTAAAAACAAGTTCAACAAGAACAATTTTATATATAATCTTTACACGTGCTTCAGATTGGTTATTATTGTTTGAATAAAATTAATTTTATCCAATTTTAGTCTCAAAACAATTTA
>NW_027109243.1:680309-733604 GCF_000696795.3 Halyomorpha halys | reverse complement strand
TAAATTCATAATTAAAATTATACTTATGATGGTTTATAATTTCATTTTTATTTAGAAAATTTTGTATTTTGGTCTAAGGCTCTAAAGCCTTATTCTGACGCATGTATATTATTCTAAAGGGATAAATAAAGAATATTATTATTATTGTTATTATATTCCATATTTTGTTAAGTACATCCCTTTCTTTTTGAAATATTGTCATATAGTCACTTTGTTATTAATTAAAATTTTAATTATGTGACTATATGACAAAATTTCAATAAGAAAGGGATGTACTTGACAAAATGAGGAATATTAGTACTTATAAATAGGGAACCCAAAACGTACAAACAAATTTAAAATATTGATAATATTCTAAGGAAGTTTATTTTTCATCTCAGCTTCTTAATAAAAATAACAAACAACTTCTTAATGAAGAAAATTCAAATAATACCTTGGAAGTGAGACGCTGTAACGTGATGTTTGAGCCCCAATGCAGACACTGCTAGCTGTCCCATATGGTATGGGCAGAATGCAAATACCAAAATGAACAGAGTATTGAGCGAGACGACCCAGAACACGTGTTCCAGAAAGACTAGAGATCCATCGAGGCCCAAGAGGCGTTCCCACGTCAACTCCTCTGCGGCTCGATCCCATTCCAGCGGGTTCCAGTCTCCAGCACCGCCCCCTCCATTGTCACCATTATTATCTCCTCCTCCAACCTCCTGCAACAGTGAATAGATTATATATTATCACCACTGTAAATACTAGAATCTTTAGGATCATCATCCTAATATTTATTAGATATTGAACTTGCAAAATAAAAAAATTATTTACAACTCACCTCATTAGCGGGCTGTTCAACAAGATTGTTATTAACCTGAGGTTGGGCCTGCACTTGCTGCTGCTGGGCGCCACCTACCCAACCTCCGTCTTCCCTCTCGAGCCAGTCGGGGCCGCCTCCATGGAGTATCTGCTCCCGCAACCAAACGAGTCCAATAAAAGCAAACAATGTACAAGTCACTACAAAGCAGCCATGGAATATATCAGATCCAATGTTTTCAGTAGACAGCATATCCAAGGGGAGGGTCAATACCTAAAAAATAACAAAACAATTGAAGGATAATTTTAATCCATCATAACAGATTTATAAAAAGTGGATAAGAATTATTTATGGTATTTTTATTTTTGGATTTATTCAGTAAGTACATTCAATGTGGTCCGACCAGATGGCAACATCTATTTAACATTTTCTTTGAAAAGATCTCATTCTATAGTCCAAGACAAATTTGTCTTACATGAAAATAACATCAAATATTTAATCTATAAATAAAAATAATTGATAGAATAAAAGAAAATATTATTATGGGACTAGACTTATTAAGCCCAGAAACTGAAATAATACAAATAGCTCAGTTTAAACTATAATACCTATAGCATAAAAAAATATATAAGAAAAAAATTCCTATTGTGAATTCAAAATTAAAGCAGAAATAAAGTAACTAAAAGAATATGAATTAATCAATTAGTTACCAAAAAAAATTTGTGCATACAAACATAACACAAAAATATTAATATATGGTTATCCTTATTTTTACAGGTCCATTATCTGAAATTGTGTAAATCATGTGTCTGGTCTATTTTTAATCTCAAACGTGAGCGTCAGTCGGAAAAAATAAAAACTATTCCACTCCTGTTCTCCTTTAGAGTGGAATAGTAAATAAAAATTAAAAAAGATTGTTTTATTTTAACTCCCTTACCATGTCTGACCCCCTTAGTAAAGCACTTTAACAATTCTTATTCAATCAACAATTAATTGTAAGTTTTAATTACTAACTGATTTATTCTTGTATTTTTATGATTTTTGATTCATAAAATCATTTCTTCTTCTCACTAACGTAACTCTGAATTCACTTTGATGTAAAACGATTCCAGACATAAACTGTCTAAAGATGTAACCCATTGCTTTTTTTAAATTTTTTGAATGTCAATCTTGATAGCAACAAGGACCATCTTCTCATAGATAATTGATACAATAAACTATTCAATATATAATATAAATTCTAAAAAAATTTCAACTCCAATAGTATTATATTTTATAAATTATATTATTTAAACATTCGATGATAATAATAAAATAAAATTAACTCACAGAATCTACAGATCCATTAAAGAGGCAGCGATAAACTCTACATGCTGTAAGCGGTACGATTCCGAGCCATGCAATAGCGACTAAGGTATAATGAATCCAATATTTGACAGCAGTTGCGATACTCGACAAGAGACCACCTGCGACATCTCTTATGGGCAGTCGCCGAGGCATGTCTGGTGAGTAGATGGGCATAAAAGAGAACCTGAAAAAAATAAATACTGTGGGTAAATTTTACACCTAGACATAAAGAAAATTGACTGTTGCCATTGCCTTCAGAGAATACATAATGGTGAAAACATTGAATGTGAATAATAAAAAAATAAGTGTTATATAAAATTGGATCATTTGATCTAATTTAAGGTTTGAAATTTAAGGAGGAAAATAGCGTAATGGTAGTATTGTATCAAAAACATTGTTTAAAACTTTTACTATTGTTTTAAATTAATACATTTATACATAATTTATTTAATAATTACAATTATTAGAACTATTTATTTACATTTGAATGCATTTTATAAGTAAATGATATACATTTATATATTTGGACATAATTTGGATGTTTTGTGATTTTTAATTGTATTTTGTAATAATTGATTTTAACAGTTGTGAGTTACTCAAGGTCACAGAGCAACAGCCTTCTTCAATAGACTTGATAAAAACAAAAGTCTTACATTTTTACATATACAAACTAGAAACGTTTATAGGACTGAAATATTTATATATAAAAGAACTAAAGTTTATTGAATATCATAAACTGGTACCCAACTAGTAAAAATAGTTAAAACAACTTTCAAATTGTTAACTAAATGGGTAACCACAAGGTGCTTTGGTCTTGGTCCAGTCCATGAAATAGGGTAGTCTGCTTTGTGACATTTAACAGGTCACATTTATGTGAATTGTTTTAAAATTCCACATTATAATTAATAGGAAGCCATCTTGTAAACATTTTTAAAAAGTTCAAAGCAGTTTTTGTTAACTGCAATAAACTTATTTATTATAAAGAAACAGTAAAAGAGATTAAATGACATAAAATAAAATAAGTTTCTATTTGAAGAGAAAGTGATTTCTTAAAAGATGTAAGAAATTATGCACATTAAGAATTAGTAATATGCAGAGATGTAAAGGAATATGTGAATGGGCGTATAGCTTAAAGAAATTCCCTGATTTCCATTTGATTAACTGACCCAGCAATTCTTCACTATTGCTATATTTGAGGATATATATGTATCGTAATATCCTTTTTTGAAAAAAAAAAAAAGTTGTTTTTTATGTATCAAAGATTTTAGTTGTGTTTTTATTTTTATGTAACAATGTTTAACATTGTTCATTTAAGTTATTAAACCAAAATGCAAGCTAACCAGTTTTTGTCAGTCAAATATGAAGTAAAAATACGATATTCGAAACAAAAAAGATAGCAGCGCACGTCCTTCCGAAGTCTGTTGAATTGTTTATGTTGAGAAGATAGATTGAAATTTTTCAACTTTTTTTGTTTCTCTACCATAATTGTAGAAAAAGAATAATCTAAGAAGAAATAGAAGACAATAACAATTATCAATAAAATAATTACATCATGAATCATAGCAAGTAAATTAGAGCAATTGTACTACAATTGATTTTTTTTTTTTTAATCGGCGAGTAAACATTGACGATAGCAGAAAGGAAACAAGCACTGTTTGTTTGGATGGCAGGGTGAAGGGACCTGAAGCAGGAAACGAGGGCATCTCCTGGAAGAGAGGAGGCGGATCATCCTTTGTCTACGTCAGTGGTAGACATCAAGAGTCACCAGACATCTAGAATCATCCATGAAGATAAAGTGACTCTTTGTTTGGATAGCCGATGGATGAGATTGTTGACATTAAGTGTTTGTTTGTGAAATAGAAGACAAAGAAACTTCAATCATCAAAAGATTATCTCAATTGGTTAGTTTTGTTCTACCTAAATTTAAATACAAATGTACAAGTAGCTATTAATTTAATTAAGTTTGATTAGTAGAAAAGTGTCTGTTCTGATTGCCTAGAAAAACACGCCCTAATATCAAGGGTCAAAAATGTTATAAAAAATAAAATAAAATTCTCCTTTCTGTTTAATATTATAATATAATAAAGCTTTTCATTTGAACCTAAGCTATACTTTAGATATGAGAATAAGTAAAAAACTAGCAATTTTTATTTTTATTTATTTTAAATAAATCGAGAATATTACAATATATATAAATATATAAATATATATATATATATATATATATATATACATATAGAGAGATTTAATGTACCCCATTGATAGTTTGTTATAAATTATTGTACCTAGTTAAAATTAAACATTTACATGGACTTCATTATTATAATTTGGTAACATAAATCAAATCAATTTATAGAATAAGAAATGAAAATGAAATTTGTACTATCTGCCAGACCAACTGCTCTATCAAAGTGTGGTAAAAGATTTTTTTAGGAGTGAAACAAAGTTGATATTCGTTTTCTAAATTTTTGCCCTACATCAGCCTTAGGTTTATTTAAAAAAAAAAAAAAAAATAGAAATATTTGCAACACGACTTAACCAATCTACATGAAACATGGGATAACAAATTAGAACCAGAGATATAAAATAAAACATTTGAAATTTTTGTTTTTAAACTGAAACCAATATTTTGCCCTTTTAAGGACATTGATTAAATCTAACTTTTATTAATTTGGATTAAAAGAGCAGACATTCAGTTTTCCAATGGTAATATTAACGAAGGGAATGGATAAAATGCAGAGGAGTTATCAACGATTATATGAACCAGTCGCAGGAAAAAATCCTCCGAATAAATCAAGGTGACAAATTGTCAATTTCCTTGAAAAATGGTATTTAGCAGTTTGAGGCAACACTAAAAAAAAAAAAAAATGAAATGCTTTTTCCTAAAAAAAAAAAAAAATGTTGACTTACTTAACCCCTGGTCACATTATGTTTTTATAATTTTCTGTAAATATAATATAGCTTAATAGAATCAGTAATACATTTTTCTTATTCTTCGGAAAGAGACGAATCGATTGGTGTACAAAAACCATAAAAAAAAAAAAAAAAGTATACTTTCTGAGCTACAAACCAACAATGCTTAATTTTGCTTACAACCTGTTTTTCTACTTGAGAATTTGGGGATTTTATAGTCTTTAAACCTTACCACGGTGAAATGGAACATATAGAAAAAACTCCCACATAAATCGGTCCAATAATAACAAAGTATATCATAAGTATATACTCAATATATATTCACCAGGCTACTGAAATTTGAGAGCTCTATGGCTGTCGTTGTGAGAGAATGCATTCAAAGAATGGGCCGATTACAGGGGACAGGGTATTGGTGTTCGCCATTTCAAAGAGACTAGATAAGAAGAGATAATAAATGTGTGCGAGAAGCAGGTACTCTCAGGGTCAGAATGGGCGAACGCCTTGAAACTAAATATAAACTACTCACCCCTGTGTGAGAAATTTCTAATTTTTAATTTCTTTGAAAAATGGTATTTGGTACTTCCAGACGAAGCTAAAATCAAATATGATTTACTTTTTGAAAAAAAAAAAAAAAAATTTGCTGACCTATTTAGTCCCGAACCACATGTTTTTATTCCTATATTATTTTTTTTACCGTGGTGATATGGGATATTTTGAAAAAACTCGATGCAAATCGGTCCACTAAAAAAAATTTTTTGTTTTTGACAAAGATTCGACCATTCCCTTTTATAAATATAAATAACAAAAGTTATACAAAAAGTCTCAACAATTCTTTATTACATGTCCAACATTTCGGCCAATCCGGTCATCATCAAGGACAATCTTAATTGTAGTTTCACAGCCTCAATATTGATTGTATACAATTTTTTGCAGACTATTATGCGAAAGTCAAATGAACACAGTCAACACTTTGCAAAGATTGTACTTAATAAGTAAAATACTTTATAAAGTAAAGTATTTGTAAAGGGTATTAAGGGTATTTGTATTACGAGGGTGGTCTGAAAAGTTTCCGACCTAACAAAAATACAAGAAATTTTTTCTGATTTTTTTTTTTCAACATAGTCTCCTTGTATCCCTACACACTATCTCTGTCCTCCGAGTGCAGTTTTTTGATGAGGGAACAAACAGAAGTCGCTTGGGGCTATATCTGGTGAGTAAGGCGGATAGTCAAGCAGTTCAAACAGTAATTTGTGGATTTTCGCCATGGCAATTGCATACCATGTGGCCATTTTTCAGCAAGTTCTGCCTTCAGCTTGTCAATCAATGATGCGTAGTATGCTCCTGTAATGGTTTTTCCTTTTTAAGATAGTCAATTAAAATAACTCCAAAAAATCAGTCACCATCACTTTCCCAGCCGAGAAAAGTGTTTTTGCTTTTTTTGGAGCTGGTTGCCCCTTCGCAGTCCACTGTTTGGATTGTATTTTTGTTTCTGGTATATAATGGTGTATCTAACTTTCATCTACAATAACTAATCGGTGCCACAACTCAGAATTATTGTTCCTAAACTGCACCAATAGAGCATTGGAAATGTTCATTCGAACACATTTTTGGTCTAACGTGAGCAAATGCGGCACCCAACGTGCGGACAGCTTTCTCATATCTAAATGTTGATTTCATATGTAACAAATACGTTCTTTTGACATGCTCTGTTGACTTTAATTCTAGCATCATTTGGTGAACTTTGGCAATGTTTTTGTCGGTAGTTGCAGTTTATGGACGTCCTGAACATTCATCGTATCCCAAGCTCTTACGAACATGTTTAAATTCAGCTTCCCAAAATTTCACTGGGGTAAATGATGGTGCAGAGGACTCTGCCATCTGAGGACCATACATAGAATCCAACTCTTCCAATCCAAAACTTAGGACATACGATATAACTAATAAAGAATTGTTGAGACTTTTTAGATTATCTTAGTGATTAATAATAAAGTTATTTCATATGTTTAGTTAGCAGATTGCTACAATTATTTGATGGTTCAGTAGTGAACAAATGGGTCAGAACTTATAAAATTATCCAGCGATGATAGATTTAAAATGAAGAAATTTAGCCCTTTTCAGTAATGCTTCTTGCCACACCAGCCATTTGAATAAATTATAGAACATTTTTTGATATACTTTAAAATTGCTGATACTTTTTGAAAAACAGAATGTAAGACCAATAGAAATTATATTGAATTATAATGGAAAATAACAAATTTTATTGTTTAGGAAATGCCTTTAGGTAAATCTTCAGCTAAACATATTTATGTAGTACAGTGAATATTTTAGAGTTAACAGTATTTTTCATAGATGAAAAAAGATGAAAAAGATAAAAATGAAATATAATATAATTTTTATAATTGATATTGAGAATTAAACTGCGAATTTATATTCCAAATTAGAAAGAATTTCATTTAATATTTTTATATTGTAATGAAATATAAATATGTACATAAAAGCAGTATTAAGAGAAGTTTGTAAGAGTCAATGGAGATAAAAAGATTAATAAGTCGAACACATTTTTTATTGAGTACCTCAGGCCTTAATTTTAGGCCTATCAGGGCTAAATCAAACAAAATAGCAACCACAATAAAATAAAATTATTTTTTTAAATTATATCAATGTTTTTACATTCTACTATGGTTGTAATCTTGTTTGTATTTAGCCTTGATAAAGGCCAGAAATTTAGACAGAAACAATGACACTAAATAAAACATAAGACTTATGATGATGTGTTTCATTGTTGATGGC
Source organism: Halyomorpha halys (assembly GCF_000696795.3). Classification (NCBI taxonomy): domain Eukaryota; kingdom Metazoa; phylum Arthropoda; class Insecta; order Hemiptera; family Pentatomidae; genus Halyomorpha; species Halyomorpha halys. The sequence continues at coordinate 725,752 of NW_027109243.1, read as the reverse complement.
AGATTCAGTATGAACATAAGATGGTCAGGGATAAGTTTACAGGAGCAGTAATAAACCCAAGCAAGTGAAACATTTTATTCAAATTTGTGTCATTTTATCTTAAATTTCATCCCTTACACAGGACTAAAAAACCAAATATAATAGAAATAACAATCATAATAGAATGAAAACTAAAAAAGAGTGTAACAAGAAATTAAAAATATAATATAAGAAGGCAACATATAATGCTGGAATAGTAAAAATTTATACAAAAAGATAACAAACATTGAAAATAATATAAAATAGAAAAATATAATGAAAGTTATTAAATTCTTATTATTTCATATCAAATGTTAAATTCTTAGTTCATTATTTGTTATCTTCTTATTACATTGCTTTTGTTTATTTTCATTCTAATATAGTTGTTATGTTTCTTAGGGCGGATAAAGGCCTCAAATGTAGGCTGCAATATCAGCACAAATAAAAGGTTTCATTTATTAGTGTTTATAACTATGCCAATGACCGCACCTCTCCTGACAACTTTCTCCTCAGAAATAAGTTTAACTTGATAGCGTTCTTCTCTCCAATGATTGCATCCCCCTAGCCAATTTCTCTTAAGATAATTCAATGGTTAACTCAAACCACAACATTATCGAAATATAAAGTTTTATATGTATTTAAATCTCTGGCAAAATTACCCGATTCTCAACCACAGGACATTCTTACGAGACAGTTTGGTCAGCACATGGCTATGACTGGCTTACATTTACACACACATTAAGAACTATTTTATTAAAAGATAATGAGTCAAGGAAGCATGAGCCAAGCCACAATTTTTATCCAATATATACTAACATTCAAGAGAAAATTTGGTTTTCCAAGCTAGGAACCCAGAGCTGTAGTTACAGTTATTCAAAAAATTATTCTTAAACAAATTTTGGTCCTAAGATACTGACTTTGATAATGGTTATATGATTATTGACCACAACCTTCCTTGAAACCTATAAAAGGAATTCTTTAACAATTTAAGGCATATGTTTCATATAAACAATATGTATATAAATAACTTTAAAAAGATCATACACTTCACGAATAGTTACTGATATTGCTTGCTACAAAACAAAGTACTAACACTCTGGTCTTAAATTTTAGAAGCTTGAGAAACTAAACCTAAATTGAAACAATAAATAAACTTACAAAATAACAAGAAATATTATTTTAACAATTCAAGCAAAATAACAGTTTAACAGTCAAACCAACTCACAGCTTGGCTTTAACATAAATTATAGTTCTACTGAAAAAAACAAATCAGTTTTATAAAATATAGAATAAATTTTGACTCACCGATAACCACACAATTCGCAATATTCTTTGTGTGAATACCTCATCCATTGGACAAGACATTCTTGGTGGATCCATTTGATGGACCCAGTGCAAATACATGGGTGGAATAGAGGACGATCGCTGGAGCCCTCCGACCGGCAAACACGACAAATATCACCACTTTGGGTATCCTCCATCTTCTTTAAGACCTGATATACAAATGAATTCTTTATTTATAGAATCATAAGCAGAAATTGGATGTTTTAAGTTTCTATATTCACCATCTTTAAAATATGGAATCTTGGCATAACTCAAAACAATAAAACAAAATCAGTCATTAGCTCCATAAAGTTAAAGATAAAAGAAGTGCCTACAAAATTTTATATACTAGAGTGACTAAAATCACATGTTATTTTGATAAAGAAAGCATAACGATTCAGATTCAACTATGAACCAACAATGAAAAATAGACACCCATATTAAAAAACATTAGATTCATTTCTATTACCCTAAATTATAGAAATTTCATGAAATTGAGTGAATAGGTTTAGGCTAAGTGATTATAAATGAAATCATATGTTATATCGAAAAATAGGCTATCTTTCACAAACAATAAACAACATTAAGGTTCTTTGTAAGTTTTTTCAAAGAGAGATGATAATTATAGCAAACTATCGGAGAAGTTTTATTTTATAAACATGAAATTTTTTTCATGAATTGTCATTAACATGGAACCCATGACTAGCTAATTTATAAACATAACTTAGAGCTCAGTCCTACATGAAGATATCAGTGAGTGTAGATATCAGTATAAACGGCAAATAAACTAATTTAAGGATTAAGATTAAGTAAATAATGGACACAATTAACGAAACTTACATACAATAATAAACTTCACATTACAAATATGTCATAGTCTTAATTTAAGAATTCTTTCACCAAATCCCATTATATATAAATAAAAAATGCCATCTTGCGTAGTTTTAACAACAGCAGAGAACTAAAGCAGTGCAAGTAACAATATCAAACAAGTTTATTCCAAAATTTCACAGTTGTGAAGGTTGATGACAGTCCACTGGTTAGAGTCACCACTTCATATAATACTCGAGAAGTAATTAGTCATTATTAATTGGATCTTCACCTATGATTCATGCAATAATTAAATACAGATTCATAAAAGTTTTGACCAGTATTTTGGAAATTTAGTTTTAAGATCTAAGGAAAAATAAAGATTTTGTTAACATTGAATTATATTTAATGTATTCAGGTTTATGTATCACACGTAAAACAAGATGGCTGACGTATTGAATGTTGTCACTTCTGTTATCTGAAGTCCTGTTCGTATGAATCTAGAATTATTTATGGCCTTTCAATTCGGCGATATCTTTTTTTATTGTAAAAAATGCAAAGGAGTTTCAAAGCTAAAGAAATGTTTATAGTCCGAGCATTAGAAAAAATATTAGCTGATAAGGATATCAAAAGATCACATCATTCTCAATTAAAAAGAGCATGTGAGGTGGCATTAGGTAAAATTACACAATATTTTATTTTTTTTTTTAAATATTTATTTGTAACCTGTCATTACTTTTTGTTTTTTGGTTGAGGGGATTTTATTTTTGTTGTGGGGTCCTTATGTCTAGAATCTTTAAGGATTGCTTGCAATTGTAGCACTTATCATTGCAGAGGAAATAAGAAATGAACTGAAAGAAGGGGACATAGAAGATCCCAGTAGTTCATCAGCTTTGCCTCTTCCAAAAGAAGGAAATGACATAGTATCAGCCGAAAAATACTTTCTGCCTTTTGAACTTGCATGTCAAAGTAAATCACCTCGAATAGTTGTAACTGCACTTGACTGTTTGCAGGTTTGTATTGTTTTGTACAATTGTTCTGTTTTATTTGTGTGGAGTTTTCATTGTGTAAATTTAATCATCCTACAGAAACTTATAGCTTATGGGCATTTGACTGGAAACATACCTGACTCAACACAGCCAGGTAAACTATTGATTGATAGAATTGTCGAAACAATATGTGGTTGCTTCACAGGCCCTTCCACGGATGAAAAAGTTCAACTTCAGATCATTAAGGTGAATTTATTATCTAAATATAAATAAGAGTAAATTCTTGTATTTATATTAATATCTCATTTTAATTTTTCAGGCAGTATTAACTGTCTCAACTTCTCAACATGTCGAAATCCACGAAGGAACAGTTCTCCTTGCAGTTCGTACGGTCTATAACATCTATCTGGCCAGTAAAAATCTTATCAATCAAACAACTGCAAGAGCAACACTTACACAAGCTATTAATGTTATTTTTTCAAGAATGGAAGCACAAGCTGTAAGAAAGTTTTGTGTTTATTTAGAATAGTTTTAAAGTTTATCATCATTTGTAGTACTGATATATTTATTGTTGAAGTTTTTGAAAAGTATTTTAGTACTATAAGTTGTGCTAGATAAGACCTTTTGCAAATCTTTCACTTGGGTTTAAACTAAACCATAGTTTTTATTTTTAAGATATTCATAGTTTTACGGCATATATATATGAATAATATCTTGGAAAGAGTTTGGCAACTATGAAACTAATAGCTAAAATTGCCATGGATACAATATTTATTTATCAATGGTTCATTCATTAATAAGGGTTGTTTTCATAGCAATTTTTTCCCATCTCTGATCTTGGATATAAATATTTGATTGTGGTAGTTACTGATTATAAGTAATACTTAATAATTATATAATTATTTATCCCTTTTTTTTTTTAGATTAACACTTGTTTAATATCTTAAAGTAAGATTATAAACTGCCATATTTATTAAGAAGAGCAATAGTTACATTTGTCTCTTGTAACTAACAGTTAAAAGGAATTTAGTAATTTTTTTTTAGTTATAAGCAGAATTTTAAAGATAAAGAAAAGCAAATTAACAGTTAACGTTTTATGGTCATTTAGAAGTTTATTGTGATAATAAAGTTATATTAGCCTCTACCATTCCTCCTATAGGTTTGAAATTCCAACCTAGAAAATATAAGGATTCCTAATGTAATAATAACATTGTCAGCAGTTTCTTTTTTATTTTAATAATACACTTACTTTCTTTACTTAAATTTTGTTCTTTTGGTAATGTCAATCATTTAATTTTAAAATGTACTAATTTTATATAAATATTAAAATTAAAAGTTCTTAAAATTTATTTTACATTAACATACAATTATTACATTTCTTTAAGAAAATACACTTACTTTCTTTACTTAAATGTTTGTTCTTTTGGCAATGTCGATTTATCGTAAAATATTGAAATATGCTAATTGTATGTAAATATTAAAATTAAAATTGGAATTTCTTAAAAATTATTCTACAGTAAAACATATTTATTACATTTCTTCAAGGAAATATTAATTAATTTTCTTTACAAAATTTTTTTTTGTAATTCATTACGTAGAAGAATGTTGTGTCTAAATATAAAAGTATATTACATTATCAATGATTTGATTTTAAAAAAATCATTATTTTTGTTTTCTTAAACTAATGGTATTAAAGTTTTTATTTTTCAAATCTTCTTCTCTTAATTTATTTACCCTTGTTTAACATTTAATTATAGATTTTTATGGGTAATGTAATGAAAACAACTACGCTAAAAAGTAACTTGAAGTTTCTGAATAAGCTTTATTAATTCATTTTCTGTCTAGACTCGTGAAAATAGCAATTTAAATAATCATTCAATCGATTTTAAAACGAATCTCATATAATTATAACTTATATTTATATTTATCGTAACTACAAGTCTTTCAAAAAGTATCACATTTTCAGTCATTTATTTATTTAAATTTTATTATCTATTTTTTTAAAGTAAAAATTTGACTTATTAAAAATCTTAAATATTACTTATATTGTCTTTTCCATGTGTAATAAATGCATTTATTTGAATCATTGAATTTTATTTAATAATAATATTAGCCAATTTAATAAGGTTTATAATGTTAAATGTATATCAAACTAATCAATATATTTTGAGTAATATATTTAATTAACCTGTTATTTTAAGAAAATAGGGAATTCTATTGTTATGGCGAACTGTAGATTTTAATTAAATAATAAATAAAAGGAATATGGTCCGGGTGCGGTCAAGAAAAACTCAAATAGTAGAAATATACTAATTTAATGAGCCAACGTTTTTTAGTTTTGACTGCCGTCAAAATAGCCCTGAAGAAGCCCTGCAACGTGGGGCGAAACGTTGGCTCATTAAATTAGTATATTTCTACTATTTGAGTTTTTCTTGACCGCACCCGGACCATATTCCTTTCATCTTCACACACGGTCAATCAATAATCTTCCAGTAAATAATAAATAATTTAATTAGAATTGTCTACTAAGAAAAAAATAACTTCATTAATAACAAATCAGTTTAAAAGCAAAATGTGCATATTAAAAATATTTTTAAATTAGTTAACCTTTATTCAGAAATTAATTTATTGACTATTTTCTCAATAGTCTGGAATTTTCATTTGTTTGAAAGTTGTAGGAATATTTTTCAAGACCTGATGGTTTTTGATTATTTTTTTTTAAAGCATAATTGAACAAAAGGTGCTTATAATAGGGGTGTTCATGATGTGTTAAATGTAAAAAGTGTTTACATGCTAAATGTTATAAGTACAGGGATTTTGTGCTGCCTAATTTAAAGTCCATGTTATATGTTAAATGCAGAGGAGCTCCTAACTTTTCTGAGCAACTTGTTTTACTACCTTTCCTTCCTGTACATTCCAATTATTATATTTATCCATTACTTTATTACAGTTTCAAAAACGTCCAAAACCAAAACAACACTAACCAAACACCAAAAACAGCAACCAACCTATCAAAACAACAGCAAACAAAATGGTGTGGAGCTCAGCTGGGCCCTGTTTCATAATGAAAGCTAATAGTATTAGTTGATAGTACAAATGTAAAAGCTAGTGTGGTAATAAAACTAATACTAATTTTTTTCATGATAGGGATGGCTATTAGTGATATTACAGGAATTAAAAAGTACTAAAGTACAAGTTACTATTGTACAAGTCTGTGTAATTGAATTAAGATAAATCTACAAGACTAATAGTATTAGTTTGTACTTTATTATAAAACAGGGCCCAGGTCTGCTGCTTGAAGTCATTATTCATTTAGCAGATCTATTAACAAGCTCTTAACCATGTTAAATGTTATCGTTTTATATGATAAAAGAAGGAAATATTTGTCACACAACTTTTTCCATTTAACACATTTCAACATGTTAAAGTTGAGATTATGAATACATCTAATAAACAAAAAAATATTTTTTATGGACGGTTCGGATTACGGAACGCTCTAGTGTGAGTTCACTGTTTTATTCTGATCTCTCTTTTTTTTTTTTTTTTTTTTTTAATCATATTGTATTGTATAATTTAAATAAGTAATTGTATTGATTGTCTATTAAATTAAAATTTTGGTTATTTTTCTTATTTAGCTGGATGACTTGGATAAGCAACGTGACACCCTTGAAGAGGCCTCTAGTACGGAAGTTGTATCAGATATTCTAAACACGATTATCGACAGTATTCCAGGTTGGTATATTACTTTGTAACTGTAATGATTTTTGAATAATGTTTTTAATATTTATGTGAATACATAAATATTAAAAAAATTATTCAATAACAATTAGAAAAAGTTTATTTATTGCCCAAATTTTAAAAGTTTTGTAAATTTAGTCTTATTTGTTATTCCATTGATAGTTGAAGTTAGTGGGTATAAGTAAAATCCCTTTTAACTTTCAGTATTTGACCGAAGGGGTAAGGCAAGATGATAGAGGTTGGGAATAACATCCAACTGCAGATTTATTTTTAGTTTTTATGAGGAGGAATATTCAACTCACTCAAGCTCTCGAACTAAATCGAGTTTTTATAGTCATTTCATAGTGTAATCAATCAATGAATTGCAACATGTTTGTTAGCAGATAGAATATTTTGATCAGTAGTTCCCAGAAATGGAACCATATGTGTACTCTTCAGAAATATATCTGAAAATTACTGTTTACAAGTGTATTTTTACATCTTTTTATAGTGAATTTACCTGTTAAAATATTTCAATTAACACTCAAACGTTAGGAAAGTTAAACCAATCTGATAATGAGCCCTCGCAGAATTATGATACCTGACCTCCCTCCCCCACCTCATGACCCAGCTGCAGTCCCACATACCACTGATTTTGAGAGAGGACCTTTTAAAGGTGTTTAGGTTCTCAAACTGTTCAAGACTTATAAAATTATTCGTTCAATATACCGTATCGATTCTGAAATATTTCCAGGATATCATTAGCGCACTCTAGAAATGTAGCTCGAATTATGAACAATCAAACTGTTAGCCGAAGTGACTGGTATGCCGTTTTTGTTTCTGTGGCAGATGCCTAGCAACATGGTATACATGTTGCTGGTGGCTTTGCAACAAAAGCATCTCGACGTGCCTCTTTATAGAGTTAGTGATTAAGTCTCAAAACACTCTAAAAACAAATTATAAAAGTGTTAAATTGATTTGCAATTAAAAGATTTAATAGTAATGTGAAGAATGACAAAATAGGATTATTTTAACTGAAATTGATAACCTGGACAGAATAGCCTGAAAAAAGTTTTTAAATTATTGATGTGAGTATAAATTGTGTTTAAGATTGTCCTTGAGGATGGCTGAATTGACCAAAACGTTAGACTGTTAAAGAAATAAAGAGTGTTGTGAGACTTGAATTGAATACAATTTATTTTATTAAAAAAAAAATAATAAATTTTGCTATTTAAGTTGAAATTATTGTTTTAAATTGGATAATTTTATTTTTAATGTTTCCTGATTATTTCCGTACTTATATGGCCAGCCTATTTATTATATATGTGCATAGCGTGTATTGAAGTTTTTTGTATCTGTTTTATAGTCTACATTAGTATTGATACTTTTAGTTATGTGAATTGCTTCTAAGATCCTCCTGCTTTTTGTATGGGCAGTTCTGTTAATGGTAGGCATTGCAAGTTTATTCTTCGTACCAAATATCATTTTATTTTATTACTGTTAATTTAATGTTTATTTTCCATCTGTAAGAGTTAATATATTGTGTTAACAGCAATAATGTTTCTTATTTCATGACAACTATTTAACACCAAAATGTGTAGGATTTTCTATTCCAATCTACCTGCAGTCACAGCTTTTTGTCATCTCTATTTTTACCTGGTGACTGGTTTTGGGTTTATTAATATTGCATATTATCTAATTTGAGCTTTGTTTATTATCATTTTGTCAAGTTTTTCCAAAATTGAAATGCATTAATCACTTTATCTCGGTGAACTTTATAAGATTATGTTCTTTGAGTATAAATCAGTTTTTGTAACTTTTTTTTTCTGATATTATCAATTGTTCATTTGATTTTTTTTTAGTTCAAGAATCGATTCCAGACAATGATGAAAGTGCTACTGGATCCTCCCAGGTTAATTCTCAAAACAGTTCCCTCAACAGGGCACCTTCTCAGGTATGTGAAATTAATGTCTTGAAATAATCTCTAAATGATAGTGTTGAGGTTAGAGATGGCGTATTTAATTTAAGTGGAAAGTTATAGGTTTTAATTTAACTGGAAGATAACAGACCATATTGTCTTTGCTCTTTCTTGAGACTGTTATTGTTTAAATAAATATGAAGAAGATGGTCAGGGTTGCGGTTAAAAATGAACACAATAGTTTTCAACTATTTATTGTCCGACGTTTCGCTCCACTTCATCAGTGCTAAATGTTGTAATGTTCTTAGTTGTTTTGTTTTTTATCTTTTTATCCCTGATGAAGCCCTACAAAGTGGGGCGAAACGTCAGACAATAAATAGTTGAAAACTATTTATATATGTATTGTAATAATCAAAAATTGTTATAAAATGAAATAAATTGAATTTTAATAGTTTTAACTTATTTCAAATATAAAAGATAGCTTGGGTTCAAATTAAAAACTTTAATATTAAATAGATAATAGAATTTTATTTAAATTTTATAACATAATGGACTCTTTTCTCAGAGCGGGTTTCCAGGCAATCAGAAACAGACGACACTTAACTACTAATAACACTTAAACTTAATTAATAGTCATTTTACAAATACAATGATTTCCAGTTAGAAACAAAGCTAACCAATCACACAATTTCCCTTGATGATCGATGGTCCCTGCTATCTTCTTGTCTAAGATGCTATGTCCAACTCATAACAATGACTTCCCTCCTTCCCGCTTCTCGCTGATGGACGTCTTCTCACCAGGCCACCCAATTCAAGAGTGCCCGTTTTCTCCCTTCTATCTTCAATGTTCACTGTTCACTGATCCAAAAATAATCTATTGTAATACAATCGCTCTGCTTTATTTGCTATGATTTACAATGTAAATAGTTTACTGATAATTTTTATGTTCTTCTATTCCTTCTTTGATTATTCTTTTTCTATAATTATTGTATAGAAAGAACAAAAGTTGAAAAACTTCAATCTATCTAAACACAAACAATTCAACGAACACTTTGGAAGAACACGCACCGCCATCTTCCTTGTTTTGAACACCATATTTATTTTAAACAATGAAAACTGTTTAGCTTGCTTTTTGATTTAAAATAACAAATAAACAATACTGAAACGATATACATAATATAAAAACATAACTAAAATCACTTATATATAAATATCAAATATTGATTAAAAAAGAGGGTATTACAATATACATATACATATATATATTATATATAGTTTTTATCCAAGTTTTATCTCAAAACACTCTTTACTATTTCTTTAAAAGTTCAACTTTTTGGCCATTTTGGCCATCTTCAAGCACAATCTTAAATATAAATTTACACCTCATGTCCAATTTTAAAAACTTCTTGCAGGTTATTCTGCCCAGGTCATTAATTTCAGTCATAATAGCCCTATTTTATCCCTTTTTCATTAAATTTTAAAACTTTTAATTACAGATAAACTTAATACTATTATCACTTGCTGTGTGATAAACAAGTGACAGAATATATTATTTAAACAAAAAAAATTTATTCTTTTTTTTGTTTTATTTACAAATAAAAGAATATTCACGAAAAAAATAAAAATTAATATTATATCTAGAAATAGTAAAATCATATGTTTTTTTTTCTTTTGGGTAGGTTACCGGAATGGTTATGTACTGAATATCAGAGACGGGAAAAAATTAGCTATAGCTAAAACTAATAGCTAAAATTGCCATGGATACGACATTTATTTATCAATGGTTCATTCATGAATAAGGGTCGTATCCATGGCAACTTTAGCTATTAGTTTCATAGTTGCCCAACTCTGCTGAATATATCTGCTACAATACTATCCTCAGTTTGTAAGTATGGTAATAGTATTAATTGCAATTGTATTTGTTTGTTGCCATAGGATAGCATGGATGTAACAGGAGAGGGAGGGGTAATAGTTGGTGTAGATAGCAGTGGCGGTGAAGGCAATACCAATAAAGTTCAAGCCCAGTTCACTCATATTTTACAGAAGGATGCATTTTTGGTATTCAGGGCTCTCTGTAAGCTATCCATGAAGCCTCTACCAGAAGGAAATCTTGATCCGAAGTATGTATAATTATGATTGGATAAAACCATTTAATTGTGATAGCGAATATCTTGTGCCTCTATCCCTTTTTTTTCTTCATTTAGAAAACTACCTCAAATATGAAGTGTAGATAGTTGACTGTAGATTAATAAGTAGAGAAGATGGTCGGGGGGAGGGGTGCAGTCAGCGAAAAACAAATAAACAAAGTTCAGTTCAGTTTAGCCAGAATCTCGAAGTTCCGTGAATAAGACCTGAAAATTAGGTTGAAATGTTGGCACGAATAAATAATTTGTGTTTTTTTGCTGAACGCACCCCGACCATCTTCTCTTCACATCAAATATGGTTTGACCAGATGCCAAAATAACAAATAAAAATGAGAGACATAAGTGAAATTTATTAATTATAATTGTAACTATTAGGGTGTTGTGGAGGCTACTACAATTTTTAAGCTAGGTCAGTATAATATGAATTAATCTATAGTGATAAAACTGATAATTCAATTAAAATTAATAAAATGAAAATAAAGTAAACAAATAAAATAATTATTAAAAAAATAATAAAAATAACTGAAAGGACTTTAAAATGAATAATTAAGCTGAAGTTTACAATTAGTGAATTAATAAAATAATTAGAATAAAGCAAGATGATACAGAATATGAAAAAAATAAGGATATAGTAATATCTAAATTCACAATATCTATAACTAAGCACACACATCTATAGCTAAATTTAATTTTAATATAATGAATAATTATGTGATGTTAAGAAAAAATACAGGCAGATATGGTCATTTGGAAAATCAAAATCAGTTATTAGGAATCATAGAAGTAAGAAAGTATCAAGTCAGATATTTCTTTTTCCATTTTCTTTGTGGTTGATTTATTTATTAGTTCATCTGGTTAGCGACTGAACAGATATGGTCCATATAGTTTGAAGTACCTTTACCAAATATATTGATATAGGGTTGTTCAATAAATTAAATTTTTTATCTAACATTTTTCATATCCATCATTTATTTTCTAAATAATTTACTATCCATAAATTTTAAGATAATTCTGTAAAAATAAAATAGTTTAGGTGTCAAAGTACCAAAAATGTTAACATTTTCTACTTTATTACTGCATTAGCCTGTGGAAAAAAATCAAAATCTGATGAAAACTTTAATAGCACTTTTTTGAATCTTTATTGCTGATAAAGAAATGAAAGTCTGCCAGTACGATCTTTCTACTTGCCAAAATGGCAGCTGTTTCTAAAAATCAATTTTCCATTCGGAGCTCTATATCTTAAAAAGTAGGAACAACACTAGAAAATCTAATAGAATATCATTTAAAGAAGAGTAAATTTGCTAAAATATGAGCCCTAATAGAGCTATTCGCGTTCAATAGTTCATGAGATATGCTTTTTTTAGAAAGCAGCATTTTATAAAAAATGTACTGAAAATCAGTAGTTAGTGAATTTATTTTGGGAAATCTATATCTCAGGAATAATTATACATACAGATGCCTATTAGACCTCAAATTAAAGCTAGTTTTATTTCCTAAAAAAGTATTTTATGTTAGTGTATGTAATAGTTTTGAAAGTACTGTTAAAATTTTCATCAGAAAACAAAAACGTATTGAAATTAATGAAAAAAGAATGTAGTCCAATCCATGTTGGTTTCCTCTGTTATGAAAATCCATAAATTACTGCATTATTATACGTTAATTCCATTCTAGGACCAAATATTTAAAACATTAAAATTAAGAAAACTGTTGCACTAACAACAGAAACATGACAACAAATTTAAATTTAACAAGAGGCAGTTTTTTCTGAACACAATGATTATCAAATCTCAAAAATGACTTTTGGAAGATACTCTGTTCTCAAATAGCAAGTCAGAACAGAGTTGCCAATATATTTGTCTACAAAGTAAAAGAAGAATCAATAAGAAATACTTCCAGACAAAGATAAAGGATAACCTAAAGAAATGAGTAACCTCCTGTATTCATAACTTAGGAGACCGAGAATAGGAGGGATAAAGTGTTCGAAGTACCTATCTAATCTCAAACTGGTTGGGTATTACCAAGTTCCGGACTGCCACTTGCTTTGTTTCCAGTAGGAGGTATTTGTTATGGTTTGGAGGGGAGAAGGAGCTAGGGTGGGGGGGTGCATGAGTTCCTTCCCTACAGGCAAACTTATCTTAGTTGCACTATGGAGTAGGTTTGAACTATTGCAGGTACACTTCACAGGAAGTTTATTTTATTCTAGAAAAACTTAAAATTTTCTCGCTCTTCATACCATGATTAATATCTTGAAAGCTACTCACCCTAACAAAACAATTATTACAAAACAAGTTGAGCCCTAATAGAGTTCTTAATATCTGGTAGTTTCTGAGAAATAGTTTTTTCCAAACCAACATTACTTTCTAAATAGGGGAAAATTCTACATTTCGCAAGATAATGAAAACTGCCACTCCTATGAAGATAAACGTCCTAAATTACTTTAAACTAGCTTTACTTTTAGTGTTAATAGACATAATGATGTTTTTTGAGATGTAGATTCCTCAAAATAAATTCACTAGCAATTGATTTTTCTGTGCTATTTTTTATAAAATGTTGCAATTTAAAAAGCTATATCTTGGGAACTATTGAACATAAATAGCTCTATTAGGACTCATATTTTAGCAAATTTACTCTACTTTAAACAATTTTCTCTTAAGTTTTCTAGTTTTGTTAGTAGTTTTTAAGATATAGAGCTCTGATTGAAAAATATTTTTTTTTAACGTTTTGTAACAGCCCCCATTTAATATTCACCGAACTATACTTGGCAGACTCATCAATTTTGACTGGCAATTATACATGGTTTTCACTAAAGTAATGAAAATTACAGACTGATTAAAGTAATTTAGTCAATTATTTACTAAGATGATCCTTAAAATCTTTATCTAAATTATAATTTAATGAATATGAACTTTGATAATGCAAAGTAGTCTTATAGAGTTTTATATAATTAACTTAGTTTTAATACATCATTTAATAATTATATTTTCAGGTGTCATGAGTTAAGATCTAAAGTGCTCTCTTTACATTTGTTGCTGTCGATTCTACAATCGGCAGGGCCCGTGTTCAGAACAAATGCAATGTTCGTGGCTGCCATCAAGCAATATCTTTGTGTCGCCCTGTCAAAGAACGGAGTTTCATCAGTGCCTCAAGTATTCCAGTTGTCACTATCCATTTTCTTGGCTCTGCTTGACAAGTTCAAGATGCATCTTAAAATGCAAATTGAGGTATTTAATCACTTTCTGATTTTCTTTAATATTTTTGATAGAATGATATTTCGTTATTTATCTCTCTATTATATAAAAAGTTTTTAGTGATCACTGTGTAATATTGTATTTTATGTATGATCACCATGTGATAGTTTATTTTACATATGTGGTGGAATAATAAAAATTGGTCATAAATAATTGAGTTTAACTGATGAACGCATTTTGTGGAAAAAAAAAGAAAAGAAAAAGGTTATCTGCATTAAATCATCTAGGCTACAAGGTGTGGCAGAAATGTAATGAGACTGGCAACACTGCAAGCAATCTGGTCTACTGGTAGCCCTGAGCTGTTGTCCTCGATAGAGCACTTGTTTCAGTACCCTGCCGTAGCTCTGTGTGAGTTACAACTCCTCCCATTAACTTCGTGATTTTTGTTACTGCTATTAGTGTAGTTGTGCATCATGAAAACTAGAAAAGTGGAAATAAGTAATTGAATATATACCTATATGTATGTATTAAATTACTTATTTCGTCATGGGGGTACGAAAAAAAAATGAAAGATGGAAAAATAGAATTAGGAGTAACGTTGTGCCATTAAATCCTGTGTTAAGCTTGGAGAATTGGCAAGTTCAATGTTTGAAAAATTAAAACAGGCCTATGAGAAACATTCTTTATCCCAAGCTCAAGTTTTTCGCTGGCACAAATCATTTTTAGAAGGCAGAGAACACGTTGAAGATGAATACCAGAAGATATTAGGGAGGCCTTCAACTTCAAAAACCAATGAAAACATCAAGCATGTGAACACTCTTGTGAGATCAGGCCACCATTTAACATTAAGAATGTTGAGTGAACTCGTTAATTTGAACAGATTTACTGTTCATCAAATTTTAACTGAACATTTGCTCATGCGAAAGGTCTGTGCCAAAAAACCTCACAAGTCAGCAGAAGGACATTCGAAAAAACAAGTATCTTGATCGTCTTGACAGAATCGCTAATGAGTAAGATTTCTTTAGCCATGTGATCACAGGTGATGCATCATGGATTTTTTAATACGATCCCGAGACCAAGAGGCCAAGTTAGGAGTGGCACACTGCAAACTCTCCTCAACGACTGAAAGCTCAAATGAGCAAATCAAAAATTAAATCAATGCTAATTTTTTTTTTTTACCAAAGGGTAATTGTCCAAAAAGAATTTGTTCCTCTAGAACAAACCACTAACTAAGTTTTTTATAAAGATGTCCTTGAAAGGCTCAGTAAAGGGTCATTTGTGTAAGACCAAACATTGCAGACAAATTTATGCTCCATCACGACAATGCCTCATGTCACACTGCCTTCTCCATAACAGAATTTTTGACTTCAAAAGGCATTCCTGTAGTTTCTCACCCCCCTATTTACCTGACCTGTGACTTTTTCCTAAACTGAAAAATGTCCTCAATGGTCATCATTTCGGGACTTTGGAATACATCCAAGAGAGTGTAACGGATATGCTGAAGACCATACCAGTTGAAGACTTCTAGTGCTGCTACTAAAAGTGGTAACAAGATTTCCATTGGTGTGTAGCCACCCAAGGGAACTACTTTGAAGGAGATAACATTGATGTTTCAAAAAAATAAAAACTTAGGTACATAAAAAAATCAGTTTCATTACTTTTCTACCACACCTTGTATGCTACAATATCTGTCTGACTATCATCATTAACATCAGGAATGTCATGCGCTAAGCTAAACTTGTAAGTAGGTTGTATTATTATGCTGTTTAGAAACCTATGCATTACTGATGGGTTGTGTAATGGTACAAGATTGGTAGTGAGAAGTATTCAGAAGAGTATACTGCACTGTAAGATTTTATCAGATGATGAAAAAGGTGAAATTGTATACATTCCAAGGATCTACACTGACCATTCACATGGCCTTGGGTATGCCATTCGTACTGAAACAAATCCGATTCCCTGTAGAATTGACATTTGCTATGAGAGACTTTCCTTTAAGTTGTATACACTTTTTTTAGCTTACAATTCAAGTTTAGATTTCCATTTTCAGTTACTTTGAAAGTTTTGTTAACATGTTACTCCGTTTTGAAGTTGATTCTAGTTATTTTTACTTCATAACAAAATTTCTATAAGTTTTCAAATTGCCTGTTGACAGTAACATTCTTGATTTTTTTTTTTTTTTTTTTTTGTTTGCCTGAAAAGAAGGTCAATTCACTTATAGTAACTCTAAAAAATTTCAATTTTCAAACCATAACACACCAATTTTATTTTCATCTCTGAGAAGTGAACCATTTCTTCACAAATTCATATCAATGACTAAAGACAAGAAATTTAAATAAAGCTATATCAGACTTAATCTGTGAACTGTTAGTATTGAAACTGGAAAATAAAGTGACTTTCACTCGTTAATTCAGTAGATTCAGTGCTTATTTAATTTCCATTGGTAACTAAATTTATTTAATATATCTGACCAGTTGAGGAACACTATCAAAAAATTCAGAATATCCGTTTTTGGAAAATAGTTGAAAATAGTGATTTGTAACACCCATTTAATACTGTAAAATTCAAGCTTTGAACTAAACTGAATCATTTTTAGATGTAAAGTTTTAATTTCTTATAAAATTTTTTATGAGAATGTATTTGAATTAAAATACAAACTTTACTCAAAATACTATATATTTATTATTTATACACTATATAAAACGATATTATCAACTTATACGAATAAATTATTAATGAATTGATTACTAGACAGTTAATAAACAGATATACTAATATTTATTAATTTTATTTAACATTGACATAACCTCTCATCAGCTTTTTAATTATCTAGTGCTCTCTTGTGGCAACTATTTAAACTATTGCCCTGGTATACATCAGAGAAGTAGATACATTAAATTTTTATATTATGCTCCTCAATTTTTTTTTATCATCTTGTATTAATATTTCTCATTTATTTTTTTCAGGTCTTTTTTAAAGACATATTTCTGAACATTCTTGAAACTTCAAGTTCAACATTTGAACACAAGTGGATGGTCATCCAAGCGTTAACTAGGATATGTGCCGATGCACAATCAGTCGTTGACATGTACATAAACTATGACTGCGATCTGAGTGCTGCCAATCTCTTTGAAAGGTATTATCATCAACTGATATTTGTAAATCCAAATTTAACTATTTATATAATCTATATAAATAATTGACAATATAATTTCAAATTATGAAGATGGTGTCAGGGGTGCGGTCAAAGAGAACAAAAATAGTTAACAACTATTTATTTATTGACATTTCTGTCCACTTACTTTCTAGAGCTTCATGTGGGTTAAAAAGATACAAAACTACTAAAAATATTTTGACATAGTAAGATAATAAGATACAAAAAGTTTAATTATAGTAGGATTAAAATTATATAAATATAAGTGAAATGAAAATTATATACAAATGAAAGAAAAGAAGAAATAAAATAATGAAGAAGATGGTTAGGGTTGTGATCAAAAGAGAAACAAAAATAGTTAACAACTATTTGTTTTCCGACATTTCGCCCCACTTTGTAGAGCTTCATCATAGCTGTTCAAGTTGATAGCTTTAGCAACTTGAAATTTCAAGTGGGGCAAACCTTAGAAAATAAATAGTTGTTTACTATTTTTGTTTCTCTTTTGATCGCAACCATGGCCATCTTCATTATTTGAAATTATAATGCCAAGTATTTATATATATTATACACACACACACTCTCAAGTATTCAGTTGCATCATTGTTCTTCCAGACCATTGATATATAATTAATTTTAAGTGTGTTCTTTTATCTTTATCTTCTTAAATCTTTGAACTTATGGCATTTATTAATTTTATTGTATCTATTCATAATGAAAATAACTACCATTGAACATTTATTCGTTATTGTTGTTAACAAGTAGGTACCTTTGCACGATCTTGTTTTTCATAAATTCTTGGGAATATTTCCTTGATTTTAAGTTCCAGCTTTACCTCACTATTTTCGACCCCTTAAAATTTTGTTGCTGTTATAATGTGTATCTGTCTTATTTCACAAAATACATGCAAATATGTCAGTCAATAAAAAATGGTATTTAACAAAACCTTAAAAAATATAACACAATTTCTCCTTATTTCATGGTATCTTTTAAAGTCAATGCTTATCAATATTTTTCTATTTATTAATAAGATAAATTCCTACTAACATTAATTTGATATGTAATAATAATTGTTTGTTACAGACTAGTGAATGATCTATCTAAGATAGCACAGGGTCGCCAGGCATTGGAGCTGGGTGCAACTCCGAATCAGGAACTGTCGATGAGGATCCGTGGATTAGAGTGCCTCGTCTCGATCCTCAAGTGCATGGTGGAGTGGTCTAGGGACCTTTACGTTAACCCTAACATGAATGCTAGTCTAGGTTAGTATTTATTACCGCCTTGTCTGAAAGTAGGTCAGTTTTTTTGTTTTGTTTTTTATGAAATTTTTTCTTATGTATTGAGGGACAATAATTGATATCCAGGTTAAGAAAAAAATTTACAGGCTACTTTGATATAGTTTCATTTTGATAATTTCTAAAATAACTGTAATCACTATAATAATACTTTTATTTTAATCGTATTAACTTATTATCACTTTAGTCTATTTGTTATCATCCTTTCCATTAACAAAACCTACTCTCACTAGATTACAACTCCATTATCAATGATTTCTAGTGTTTAGTATATTTCATTGTTACTTTGTATCAATTATATTGATAATTTTCAATTTTTTATTTCTAATCAACATTATTTTAAAAAAAAAATTATAAGGTATGTTCTAACTTCAAAGCTTCATCATTATATTTTTATGATATTATGATGCTATTGATCAACTAATTAATTTAAGAACACTTGTTTCTTTTTGAAATATGTCTTTGTATTAAATTAGAAAACCAATTCCTTATTATTAGTTAATTTTTACTCCTCCATATTTTTTTCCATGAAATTTATTTTGAAAATTAAGCATCAACCTATAATCGAGCAGGCTTAATTACTGGTTTTCCATGTTTTTTTTTTTGCATTATAATCTCCTCTTGTTAGATTGTGACATGTACATTGAACAACATACTTGCTATAATTATCTGTTTGAAAATTAAGATAAGTAAGGCTACCACGGTGGACGGGAGTGGAGGGTTTAATGCCGTTTTTCAATTTCAGGTGCTTTTTAAATATTGTTTGATTAAACTATCTTAAGTCTCCTTTTAAATATTTCTATTCACTGCAAGCCTTTACTTCAGTTTATCTGTAGTTTATTAAATTAATATCTTCCCTAGGTTTAGAAGGGAAAGTGAATGATGATTCTAGCACCCCAAAGGCGAGCCTTCGCTCCTATGGATCAGTTAGTTCGCTCGGTAGTGAATCCTCAAGTAAACAGGATGTCCCTCAGCAGTTGCAGCAGCTTAAGCACCAGAAGGAAATATGGGAGACTGGCATCGAAATGTGAGTTGTTTAATTTTGGCGTTTAGAAATAAAATTCATCCATTTTATACCTATAATAGATTAAAATATTTAACTTGCTTTTTCTTACAAATTTTTTCATGATATAACTAACTTTGAACTTGAATTAATTACAAACTGAATTTTCTTTGTCAATAATCATTGAGGAGGTGGCTGTAATACAATTTCTCTAGGCTTCATTTATTGATTGTACAAAATTCAAATGATTCATTAGCAAATTATTATAAATTTATTATGAGAAGTGTATATCTAAAAGAATGAAATCAGATTTCAGGAAGAATGACATGTATAAATTTCATAATTAAAGTGCGTTCATAACAAGGATTATATTGAAGCGACTCTATAAAATCTAATGAAACTCTATGATCATGTTTGAACACATAAACTACATCTTTCTGGGAACTTAGAAATTTATAAATTGTTTAGTTTTAAGTTGAAAATGTAGAACCATGTACTCCAGTAGTTTTGGGGGCAAACGCCCTTTGTTCTGATTCAGGAGTAGGGGTGGGCCGTGCATTGTTCATTGACTGGTTTAGTGATTCCGAGACTTCTATGAAGTCAGTACCTCGGTACCACTGATGTATTAAAATATCTTTGTTTTGATACAAGAAATAACTTTTTACTAAATAGTTGCAGAGAGTTGAGGAATAGTCTGTTTAATACACATTCATGTTAATGCAAATGTCTATACCTAG
This sequence comes from Halyomorpha halys, assembly GCF_000696795.3. Taxonomy (NCBI): domain Eukaryota; kingdom Metazoa; phylum Arthropoda; class Insecta; order Hemiptera; family Pentatomidae; genus Halyomorpha; species Halyomorpha halys. The sequence continues at coordinate 705,459 of NW_027109243.1, read as the reverse complement.
CCATCTATGAGTATATCCTGCTATAATATCAATCATGAGGAATGTTAAAAATCTGTTGTTTTTTTTTTTGTTTTTAATACGTTTTTCTATTATTTTAGGTTTAATCGGAGTGGTAGGAAAGGCATTGTTTACCTTCAGGATCAAGGAGTCCTCGGGAAGACCAGCAAAGAAGTGGCTGAGTGGTTACTGACTGAGGAACGGTTGGATAAGACCAGCATTGGGGACTTGCTTGGCGACAACACAGATTTTGCAAAAGAAGTATGCCTACATTTTTATTATTAAGATTAAATATTGATTTTAAATAAATTCATCTATTTATAATTTGATGAATAAACAGAGAATTCTTTGTATGGAGCTTAGTCAGGGAGGTTACTCTTGAGGAGAGGACATTTTTTCCCCTCTAAATAACCTGCCAGCTGTCTTCAGTTGGTTAATTGTTATTTCAATAATTTAAAAATAAAAATTGATTCAGTTTTTCATTTATTGTTTTCAACAATAGTAAGAAATTTGTTATTTATGCTGTGGTTTATTATTTTCAGTAATGAAACTTTGTTATTGACTAGGAAAAAAATAACTCATCCTCAACATCAATGAGTTGTCTCCTTTTAAGGTATGAGTAACCCAAAACTAAAAAAAGAAATCAGTTGTCTACAATGTTTTTGCTTGTCTATATTACATTTATTAAAGTGACATCCTACAACTCAGGGAAAAAAAGAATACATGGAAGTTCATTGATTTTGTGACGTGAGATGAAATGAAAGAGGTGGGAAGGAGAGAGCTACACTGGTCAATTAAACTAAAATCATCATTAAATTAATTATTATTGACTTTAAAGCATTTCTTGGTGTGTGACGTATGAGTTGTCGAGTGGGTCATAACTTTTCCTCTTGAACTAGCTCTTACACACAGAATAGATCTTTCTTAACTTGTTTTATATTTTTATGTTGTCCATGTTTTTAATTTGGAACATTTTCCTCTTAACACAACATTATTTGTCCATTAAGTCGATTCATCATATTTTATTTATCTTGCCAATGTAGGTGATGTATAGTTATGTTGATGAAATGAACTTCAGCGGTAAAGACCTGGTGAGCGCCTTGCGGCAGTTTCTTTCTGGTTTCCGACTTCCTGGAGAGGCTCAGAAAATAGACAGGCTCATGGAGAAGTTTGCCAGTAGATATTGCGAGTGCAACCCCAAGTGAGTGCATTGTATTTATGCTTTAATTTGATTTCGTCGTGGATAATATGAAGACCTTAGGGTAAAAAATAATACCTGAAAACAACTTAATACAAGAAAAACTAAACTGAAAGTTTGGTGATCCCTACAAAATTGGGTTTTTGTTTGAAATAATGATCTTGCCACTGATAGAGGCCAATATCATTACAAAATGTGTCTAAACATGTATGAGGAATTTTCTATCAAAAGTTATTATATCCGCTTCTATAATGGATTGATTTTTTTTTTTTGGCTAACTAAAATTCCAAACTATAAACTAGTTAAATTTATTTCAAAAAATTTCCCTTATCAATTAGAAATTAATATTTTCAATGAAAATTTAACTTATATACATAAGATTCTCCAAAAATAATTTTTAAATGATCATTATGAATCAGAGTTGGGCAACTATGAAACTAATAGCTAAAATTGCCATGGATACAATATTTTTTTATCAATGGTTCATTCATGAATAAGGGTCGTATCCATGGCAATCTTAGCTAGTAGTTTCAGCTATAGCTGAATTTTGCCCATCTCTGTTATAAATTAATGTCTGTTTTCTCCCTTTGTGATGGACATAATATTTTAATTCTACCTTATGGTAAATTTTAATTTTTATTAGTGGTGAATACTAGGTCCGTAATGGCAAACCATTCCCTATTTTATAAATTATACAACTGTTCATTTAATTATACTACTCGTTACTCAAATTGTATATCTGTAATTTTCATGTATTCTGTAGTTCAGATTGTATTTTTTTTTTTTTAATTTAGTGTAAGTACAAAAAAAAAAAAAAAAAAATAGGGAAAAAATCTTTATCCCAGCATTTTGATTTATATTCTAGTTTATATGTAAAGTAAAATATTAGATGGTGATCACTTGGAATTAAATCAATAGAAAGGGTGAGAAAAAACGGTAATCACTAAAAACTTTTTTATATAAAAGAGAGATTTAATATTCATACCCTTTTGTTTTCTTTATGGATGTTTTACCTTACAGACATATAGATGTTGATGTAATTCAATTATTAAAAAAATGTACCTCATCATGTTTTTCTCCCATGGTCTTCATATTATGCAAAATACCTTTTTTTTTTTTTTTTCTGTTGTGTATGAGTTTTATTCTATTGTTTGTGAATTTTATGAATTTTAGCAATGGGCTTTTCGCGAGTGCAGACACTGCATACGTGCTGGCCTATTCGATTATAATGCTCACAACAGACCTTCACTCGCCTCAAGTTAAAAATAAGATGACTAAGGAACAATATATTAAACTGAATCGTGGAATCTCGGAGGGTGAAGAACTACCGGAGGACTACCTCAGCAAAATATACGATGAGATCGCTGGCCATGAAATTAAAATGAAAGCCACTAACAAACCAGGAAAGCAAGGTATGATTTACTTTCATTGAAATATTTTTTTAAGTGGTTCAAAAAAAAATTGTGGCAGTCCTGGGGCTGGCCGACAAAAGTGAAACTTCTGGAAATGAAATGTATTAATAATGATCCTGCATTCCCTCTAATAGCTTAAGGTAGAAAATATTATAATAAAACAGCTATTTTCTAAGCCAATTCTAGCAGGAAAATTTTTTATATTATAATTGGAGAGTATGACGATATGAGTTCAATCAATCGGACAGGCACTTCCGGGATTGATAATCTCCTTATCTACTATTACAAACTATTAAACTTCAGCATTGATTGCTGTTTCATCCCACATCCCAAAATCAATTTATTCCTGTAATTATTTTTTCCTGAGATATAAAACGCCAATTAAGAGTTTCACTTATTTCTAAAACGAAAAGAAAAAAAAATGGGACTCTCTAAATTTATATAATATATGTTCAACATTTTAAATGCAGATCATTTGTTGTATTTGGAGAAATAAAAAAAAAATTAAAAATGAATTAAAAATATACTACACCTAATTAAATAGGGTAAAAAAATGAACAACCGGAAATTTATTAAAAATAAATTACAGGAGTAAATTAATTTTGGGATGCGGGATGAAACTGCAATCAATGCTAGACAACTCTAGTTGAAGTTTAATAGTTTGTAATAGTAGATTAGGAGGTTAACATTCCCGGAAGTGCCTGTCCAATTGATTGAACTCATATCGTCATATGACAACCGGAAATTTATTAAAAATAAATTACATGTCTTATTTCTTTGTTGCTTGTATGACAAAATTAAATTAGGTCTACTTTTCCAATATATTCATAGGGTATGTAATGTTTATTTGATCTACTAACTTATATATTTTTTAATTTCTATTTGTATGTTTTTCATGCTATCTTGTAGGAAAACAAGGTAACTTTCGCGTATTATTTGCTTTTGTTTGTTTGTATGGTTATTGAGTTAATTTTCTGTATTATTAATATTAATTAATTTAAATATATTTGAGAAGTTGCCTATCAAAAGTCTGTATATGCACTTGTAGACAAGTTAAATTTTTAATTAAAAATATTCATTTACACAACACCTTTCTGTCACAGCAAAATTAAAATTTTGAAATAAACTGAATAAATTTTTAGTGCAGGATTTTAATTTATCATTTTTTGTACATATAATATATTTAGGATTTCTTATTAGAAATATAATTGAGGCACGGAAATGGATAAGGCTGTAAGTACCAGAAATACGAAAAATAAGATTTTGACTGGACAACGATGAAGAAATCTAGACCAATCAAGAATCAAAGTTCCCGTCTTGAACGGTTTAGTTTCAAGTACTTTACGTTGTTCATAACAAATATTGTGGCCAGGCTACCTTATTTTTTTTTCTCAAAACTAGTTCTTTGGCCTCCATTTCCATGCTTCAATTTATAAAATTTCTTAATTTTATAGTTTTTTGCAAAATTTTATTATTTGCTGTGTGTTAAACGTTAACAGTTTAAGTATGGAATTTACTGTAGTAAATGATTATAATAATCACCTTTTTACAGTCGAATAATAATATGTTAATATTATTTTATAATTATTTTTATATTCTGTTAAGAATATTTCAAATGTTAAACATTTTACCAAAGTACCAAATGTAGATTTACAATAACATATTGTGGAAATCTTTTTAACACTATATTAAAAAGAACTGGTACTGGTGGTTTTAGCTTATTGTATCAAATTTGTTCACATTGTTTTGGTTTTGTATTCATACTTAAATTATTATTATTATTTTTTTTTTTTTAGTTATCGCAAATGAGAAGAAGAGAAAGTTGTTATGGAATATGGAAATGGAGGCAATTTCTACTGCTGCTAAGAACCTGATGGAATCAGTTTCTCATGTCCAAGCTCCATTTACGTCTGCGAAACACCTGGAACATGTCAATCCCATGTTTAAGGTACTGTTACAATTTGTTCTCTATTCCCATTATCTTAAACTGCATTAAAAAATATGTGAATTATAATTGCAAAGCATCAAGGGTGATTCATCAAATGACTAGAAGTTATTGAGAAAATATTAAATGAAGAAAAAGTCTCTAGTTGAGGATTGCAATAATGGTCATATGTGTTCTGTTCCTTTCTAATGTTTTCTCAATGAATTTAGTGAACCTTTGTATTCATAGAGGGAATGAAAAAAATCTCAGAATTAAAAATTTTCATTAAAAAAAAAATTCATTCATTCATTTCATTGTTGAATATAGATTTATCAGGGAATAAATTTAGTTCCTTATCTGTCTGTAATCGAATTTTGGTTCGGGGATAATGAATGAACCGTTAATCCAGTTTTTATGAAATTTTCAGGGATTGTACATTTGGTTACTTCTCTCATATCAATTTTATGAGATCCTTTTCACTAGTTTTGTTTATGAATATGCGAATGCTTATTCCTTAACACACTTATGTTATAAAAAGGGCTCGTCTGATTTGGCCAAAAGTTTGAAAACATGGTATAGCATCAATTTTATCAAATTTCATCCTCTACTTTTGCTTACATACGCACAAACATATTTTCCCTATCATATCTGTATTTAAAAAATGGTTCATCCAGTTTAGCTCAAAGTTGGGGAAAAATGGAGATTATTGTAGAAAACATGGGGCTAGCATAAATTTTGGCCAATCCTATCTTCTACTTTCGCTTATGCATGCGCAAGTGTATTTTTCTTGATATCCCGTTTTCCGATTTAGCTCAAAGTCAGGGAAAAAATTGAGATTCATGTAGACTTGGCCTTGTATAAAATTTATCGACTACTTTTGCTTAACCATGTAAACAACCAATTGCCTAAATATAATTATAATCATTCTTATAAGAGATACAAGAGGTTCTGGTTTTGAACTCTATGCTCAAAGGTACTTACCAAAGAACTTATCTATTTTCTTTTTAATTAATATTCGTAAGAATAATCAGTCATGACTAATTCCTTAGTAATATTTATATGCATCTACCATAATTTTGTTTCTGTAGTAAATATTTTGTAAATGTTTCTTCTAGATGTCTTGGACTCCATTCCTCGCAGCATTTTCAGTTGGACTTCAAGACTGCGACGACCCGGAAATAGCAGCACTCTGCCTCGATGGGATCAGGTGTGCGATCAGGATCGCTGCCATTTTCCATATGAGTGTAAGTTACCCCATATTTTTTACTTCTTTTGCTATAACAATAAAGGAAGTATTATTATCTTGAACTCGTTTCTTTTGCGATAGCTCGAGAGGGATGCCTACGTCCAAGCATTGGCTAGATTTACATTATTGACTGCCAACTCGCCCATAACTGAAATGAAAGCGAAGAATATCAACACCATCAAGACCCTTATTACCGTTGCCCACACAGATGGTCAGTTTTAATTATTTTTATGAAAACATTTTTAGCTTTTTTTTTTTTTTTAAATTTTCATAACTCTTTTGTCTTATTTTTAATTTTAATTCAATGAAATCTTGCTATATTCCTCATGTAATTGAAATATTGCAATAAAACTATTAATATATTGACATTAACGCTCTTATTAATTAATAAATAATGATTACAATTGAAGATAAGAGTTGATGAAAGTGTAATGAGATTTTAGGTAAAGTAAATATTTTTACTCCGAAGAATATTTGAACTAATCTTTTCTATTTAGCATCTAATTTCATTTTTCTAAATCTTAAATTATGATAATTTCTAAAAGTTTAAAGTTGAGTTTTCAAATCTAAAATAGGAATAATCCAACATAATTTTTTTTTTTTAAGACTCATATATTTGAAACATTATTGAAATACATACATATATTGAAACCTTCATATACTCATGTCTTTTATTCTTCAATGTTATTTTTATTAATTGAATTTAGAATGTTGATCTCGAGATGAGATAGCAGATTCTGGAAGTTTTTAAATTTTTTTTCAAAATATGAAGGAGCTGGTCGGAGGTGCGGTCAACAAGAAACAAAAAATAGTTAACAACTATTTATTTGCCAATGTTTCACCCCACTTAGTAGAGCTTCATCGGGGCAGTATCTGATATCTGATATATTTTGATATTTTTCAACTCGAACAGCCCTGATGAAACTCTACAAAGTGGGCTGAAACCAAACCCCCGAGCACCTCTTTCATATTTTTAAAAATAAAACATTATCTTTTTTAATTATTTTTATTATATTATTTATTAATGATTTACAAATTAACATTTAATATCAATCTCCTCCCATAAAAATAATTTTTAAAGTTGAATTTGTTTATTTTACTCATAATATTATACAAGATTATTTCATATAATATAGTGAGTGATATTTGATTGTATAGTGGTAGTAAAATTTAAAGTATTATGCTAACTATTTATTAAAATACTCTTTTCTTTCCTACATTTTTGGTATTTATCAGGGCTAAAATAAAAATATACAAAGTAAGTGAAACTAGTGTAGTAGTATAAAAATTACCTAATAACAAAACAAATATGTATGTTAAAAATGAAACTAATGTAATAAATCACATAGTAATGAGTAATGAACTAATAAATTAATAAAACTGAGGAAATAGTAATTGATAAAGTAAAGAAAATAAAAATTCTTTAAGTAAAATATATTATAATTATGAGAAATAGTTGACCATGGATGACTTACAAGGAGAAGATGATTGGGGGGTGCGGTCTAAATGAAACACAAATAAGTTGATGGAACCTATTTAATTGTGCCTACGTTTCGGCTAGAGTTTCTAGCCTTCTTCAGGGCTAAGAACAGAACAAGATAACAACCACAATAAGTATAGAAAAGAAAAAAGAAAATATAAACAGAATGACAATTATTATGATTACATATATTTTCTCTCTCAATTTTCTTTTTCTTTCCATATTTCAATTTTTAAATTATTAATAACTAATATGTTCATGCTTCTTTGCATTATAGAACTTCATTTTTATTTCATTTCCGTAATTATGTTTTTTTACCCACTTTTTCAATTACCTATGTATACGTTTTATTTCCCACTTTTCTCATAACTTCATTTTATTAATTCCATTTTGTAAAATTATTCATTTTATGTCATTCTGTTTATATTTTCTATACTTATTGTGGTTATCTTCTGTTCTTAGCCCTGAAACAAATTTTTTTTTCTTTTTTTTTCCTACACCACAGGAAGTGGACTATTACGCCATTTTCCCTCTATAACAATCAAAGTAAAAATTCTTACTTTATCAATGGGACATATGCATATTTTTATTTTTTCATAAATCTACATGTATTATGAAACATTTTAATAAAACCAAAGTTCTTTTTATCATAGGGTTCAAAATACATTAATTTCCTTAGTAGTCCTATCTGGCTAACGGGTAAGAACACTGTATTTCTTACATTAGGTCTGGGATGATAGTCAACAGTACATGTTGTGACAGTGAAGTTACTATCCCATTAAAATTACAACTGTCATGTTGAAAACTACATGAAAGTTGCTATTATTTGATGAAATAATTATTTAAAAAATAAGATTTGAGTAAAATGAGAAAATAAATTATTTCAAAAATAATTTGTTTTTTAACAAGTTATTTTTTTGTTTTTTTAAATTTTCGATTGCCTCTACAGACCTTGTAGATATTACTGCTTTCCAGTTTGCTGCATGCAGCTCTTTCGCATCTTTGTTAATATCTGGTTTTTTGGCCTCCCACGTGGTCTCTTGCCAACTATACTGGCATTCATTGTTGTGAAGAGGTCCTGATGAATTGCTTTGAGCCAAATCCGCCCACCTTAACTTCCTTGCCTTCATATCATGAGGCATTGACTGACCAGTCCCTGCAAGCAGCTTACTTTTAGTTCTCCTTCTCCATGAGTTAAGGCTCTGATCCCAGAACGCTCCTGTAATTATACAGAGGACTTTCTGTTCAGATCTCTCTATTCTGCTTTCTAGGATACCTGCCAGGTCTCACAACCGTGTAATATTTTTAAAATATTCTTTTCAAAAGAATTTACTGATGAACAGATTTACTTCAAACTTTGGGAATCGTGGTTTTAAAAGCAAATCTATTGTCTTAAAGTTGTTTCACTAAAAGCTTTGGTATATGCATATGTAACATTACTAATCTCTTATTTTTATTACTCTTTATATTTAATATTCATTATTATGTCAGCTTTTACATTAATTTTGGCTTTCTTTATTATTTCTGGATTTTTTTAATGAAGACTCAAAAATGTAGGTCGAAACATTGGCTCTTAATAAACATTTAACACTATTAATTGTTTATTCTGGCTCCACATAGACCATCTCCTTGATTAATATAGCTTATTGTTCTGGAATATTTACTGAAAAGTGGAATTGCTGTTTTTTAGCATGCTCTTGTTATTTTCTCAAAGAATACATTTATCAAGGTTTGAATGTCGTAGGTAACTATTTGGGCTCTTCTTGGCTGGACATAGTGAAATGTATTTCCCAACTGGAGCTGGCTCAGATGGTAGGCACCTCGATCCGCCCGCAGTACTTCGCCAACAACAAGACAGCCGACGTACTCGCAATGAAATTGAATCTTACCTCACTTGACCGTAAGTATCATTATAATGTTTTATAGATTACTTAAGGTGATTTTATTAGTGTTTATTTGTTTCTTCTATCGAAGCTGCCCTTAACCTGCTCTACAGATTCTAACCATTTCTCTCTGTCTCTGGTATGGGTAATGGAGATCTTGATATAACACTGCAAGAGTCCAAGAGGAGTAAAAAGTCTGCTATTTTACCCCAATTTTTTATTATTTTAATGAAAATTATGTTTAATTACTTGTCAAAATTGAGTCCACCAAGTAAAGTTAGGGGGAATAAAAAATGGAGGCTACTACAGAATGGTAAAAAAAAATTTTCATTTAGAGTTTTATTTTTTTAAAACTACCTACAATAATAGAAAACCTAATAGAATATTATTTGAAGTAGAATAAATTTACTGAAATATGAGTAACTAATAGAACTCTTTACGTTCAATAGTTCCCAAGATACAATTTTTTAAAAAGCAACATTTCATAAAAATTGCATTGAAAAATCATTATAGCTCTATTAGAGCTGATATTTTAGCAAATTTACTCTGCTTTAAATTATTTTCTCTTTTGTTTTCTAATGTTGTTGGTAGTTTTATAGGTCTGAATATAGAGGTCTGAAAGAAAAATTAATTATTTTTAACATTTTGAAATAGCTGCCATTTTTTTTATACCCCCTACCTATGCTTGGCAGACTCATCAATTTTGACTAGTAATTATACATTTGAATAGTAATTATACAGGAGATACTGATTTCCTTGTAGAGCCGAAACAGTTCACTGTTTTTCTTTTGTCACTAAGTCTATTTTCACATATACGTCCTTGGATTCTCCTAAAAATTAATGATTCAAACTTTTCTAGCAATTTAACCAGATGCTTTTATTGTTGAGGGTCCATATTTCTCCACTATTTGCGACTATTGGTCTCCACTGTTTGAGACTATATGCAAGACTATTGGTACGACTCACAAGTTTTCTTTTAATTATCCTTGAGATTGAGAAATAGGCTCTCTATTTCCTGGTAAAATTGTTCTCTCTCTTCCTCTGCTTTTAATTATCCTTGAGATTGAGATATAGGCTCTCTATTTCCTGCTAACATTCTTCTTGCCAAGGTATTGATAGCTCTTGACCGTTTTGAAGGTATAAGTCTCTATTTTGTTGTGACTGCATCTTTGGGTTTGCACTTTTGAGGTTTACACCATAACCATGGCTCTCATTAATATAGATCTCTAGCGGTTCAAAGACCATCATTGTGTTCTACAAGGAAAGGTTTGTTTATTGACTTTTCCTGCCTTCACTCAAGTTTATTTAAATACTATGGGAGAAAAACAGGGAGGCATATTTATTTTTCAAAATTGATTTATTGGTGAGTAAAAACAGATTAAGACCTAAAATTAAAGAGTAAAAAGAGATTGAGTACTATATTGCTATGAGGTCAAATATAAAAAATTGTTTTATGCCTGTTACACAGATAGCTCAGTTAAGGAAGGCAATCCTTGGGTATATTGACCAAAATGGACCCTGCCTCCATAGGCATCAGATAAGAATCCATGTTCTTATCCAATAGTCTTCCAAACTTGGGTACATGCCATAGAAATAGCAGTTCATGAATGCTTAAAAAAGAGCCGTAATGGACAACTATCTACATTATATCAAACAGTCGAGCAGCACTAAAGGCTTTACAGTCCTACAAAATAACATCATCAATGGTCGATGGTGTACGATACCCTAAAACAGCCTGCGAAGGGTAACAAACTTGCTTTAATGTAGACACCAGGACACGAAGGAATCGAGGGTTATGAACTTGGAAGAAAGGATTCACAAATAGCATTATTAGGCCCTGAATCTTACTGTAGTATATCTACGACTGTAATAAGGAACAAGATTGACTCCTGGAAAATAGAGAAGAAGAAAACATAGTGGACTACTAAACCTGCCATGAAACTATCTAAGCTCTTCATGAATGTGTCAAAGCATAAGGCAAAATTTTACCAAAAGCTTGTAAGAAATGAGTTGAAAGCAATAACAGGTCTCCTCATGGATTGTGGACCGTTAAGATATCATCTCAGAAAGATGAAGATTGTGAAAGATTCCACATGCTTAGAGGACGAAGAAAAGGCTGAGTATATCCAATGTGAATGTGAAGCATAAGCCTTAGGCAATAACTAAACCTGAAAATATCACTAGAATTCACACAAAAGACCTAATGTGTTTTGTTAGAAGGGGGATCTCTTAGACAAGTAAGGGATAAACTCACAAAAGATCCAAATTGGTCGAGGGGAAGAAGGCTTTGCCACCCCTTTAGTCAAATAATAATAACAAAAATACCTGTTAAAAACAGGTCCAAGTACTTACACTGGGGAATGAAAGGTTCCATCCATGGGTCAGGTATAAAAACAGACGATGTCCATGAATTAATAAACTTTCAACAGCTAAGGCTTAAAAATTAATAAGAATAATTGTAATTGTTAAAATAATTAGGTATTATTTTTCTCTACACTAAAACAAAAATTAAATTCATAATTTAGTCCCTGGGTTAAAATTCAACTGAAGCCAATTCACTAAGATAATGCTACTAAAACCTACCCCGCTACCTATCTAACCTGGCCCTGTTTATAAAAACCTATCTGTTTTCTCTCTACTCTAAAAAAAATTGTTCACTTTGTTTTTCCATCATCATCCTTATTTATCCATATCATCCCATAAAATTTATTTACTTATTATATTTCCAGCAAGTGTGAAAGAATCGATTGGCGAAACCAGTTCACAGTCAGTGGTAGTTGCCGTAGACAGGATATTCACTGGCTCAATGAGGCTCGACGGAGATGCTATTGTGGATTTTGTCAAAGCTTTATGTCAGGTATGTTAATTGTCCAAATGAAATAAGATATTTTCAAATTTATTTAGGCTATTCTTAAAAAAGCGAGTTAGTTTTTTCTTTTTTAAAAATTCTTTGTAATGATCATTATAAATTTTCTTGGTTCCGAGCTGGACCAAAATTAGTAATTATGAGTAACTATGACTCAATTTTCATGGATACTATTTTTAGTTATTAATGGTTCATAAACTAATTCTGTCAAAACACAAGATATCGTGCTGTATTAGCCTCTAAAAATACAGCTATTCCACAAAAACTCATAAAGTTTGGAATGTTTCTAGAAATAAATCCACTTGTTATTGGTGCTTCATGCAGCTGCAGTTGGTTAACAAGGTGATCTCAGTTTTGCTACATTTCATTAATAGTATCCCACTCTCAGGGTTGGATATCCACTATACTTCACAATTTTCATTCCGTTTGTTTAAAATTCAGTTCAAATTAATTTATGTTAATTAAGTCTTAAGTCTCTCTTGATCACTCTCTATTATCCCTGATCATTTTAATCCATAGTTAACTAAAGACATAGACATTATTAATTATTTGGGTAATGATCTAAAAAATTTAAATAATGGATCTAGTCCATTTTCAATTCTAGTGCGAGTGCCATTCGTTGGAAAAAATAAGAACTATTTCACTCCTTTAGTTCTACTACAGAGTCAATATTTTACCTCAAAAATAGATTTTTCTATAAAAATTTAAAAAAATTCTTTTTTCACTTCTCCGCTATGTCTGACCCATTAGGTAAGGCATTTTAAAAATTTGTTGTCAATCTACAATTGATTATTTCAATTCACATTTAGACATGAGAATTCCATTTTAAGAAATGCCTCTTTATTTCTTTTAGTATGTAAAAAGAAATAAACACTGTCTTACCCTTCACTCTCCATTTTAACATTTTTTTAAAACCATAATTAAAGGTACTTCTGTGCATCATATTAGTGAAGGTACTGTGCCACTAGGTTGCTATAAATTTATGAAGCTCGAAATTATGACTTTTTATTATTTAGATTTTAAGGAGTGAAATCTGCACCTCTTTAGATAATGACCCATTAAGATTTTAGGCTCACAAAATCTTACCATTAAGGTTTTAAATCGTGGCTTGACTCTAATTAAAGTTGAAAAAAATGATAAATGGTCAACATGCAACTTCATCGAGGACCCATTACACATTATACTAAATTGCTTTAGATATGATAAATATCGGATTAAATATCCCCTCATCCAAAACAATAGCGCTTTCCTAAAAGGGCTGGCAGATCTAGATAGGGCTACCATTCAGTCGTGCAAATTTATGGCTGAATCCAAAGTAGATTTTTAAAATTAAATAAATAAATAATAATAATTTACATCTTTATCTCCATTCTATTATAATATAACAACAGGGGCAGTATAGGACTCCAACGGGAGTCTTGGGCCGACGAAAGAAAAGAAAAAAAAAATTTAGGATACTGTAGTGTCTTTCATAATAATTTCATTTAATTAATTTTTATAGAGTTTAATTTATTTTGTGTATTTATACAGGTTTGTGCTGAAGAGCTGAACCACCCAAGTGGGCCACGCATGTTCTCGTTGCAAAAATTGGTCGAAATCTCATACTATAATATGGGTCGTATTAGGCTTCAATGGTCCCGTATATGGCAGGTTAGCTTCAATTCGTAGTAAATAAATATTTTTACTTAATACTTTTACTAAACTATCTCTTAATATTGCATTAGGTTCTCGGCGAATTGTTCAACACAGTTGGGTGCTCTCCATCTGAGGATATTGCTATATTTGCCATCGATTCATTACGACAGTTGTCAATGAAGTTCATAGAAAAAGGAGAATTTCCTAATTTCAGGTTCCAAAAGGATTTTCTCCGACCTTTCGAGCATATCATGAAAAAGAATACGTAAGTGTTATTATTTCACACACCAGATACATCTCAAAATTTGCTCTATTAGTTTATTTTTATTTACATTCTTTTAGTTTACTAGTTTCCTATTTTGATTTATAACTTTTTATGTATATCCGTATGTTTATGTCTTTTTCATCATTTAACCCTGATGAATATATTAATATTGTTTATTTTAATTATTATCACCATTTTTGTTTAAAGATAAGACAAGTCATGAGAGGCAAACCATCTTTACTTTTTAAAACTGATTATTCGATTTAATAATTAGCTAATATATTAGATGTTATATTATTTCAGAAACCCTACTATCAGAGATATGGTCGTCCGATGCATTGCTCAAATGGTCAACTCTCAAGCCCACAATATCAAATCAGGTTGGAAAAACATATTTAGTGTTTTCCACCTCGCCGCTTGCGATCAAGAGCAGTCTATAGTCGAAATGGCTTTCCATACGACGGCACATATTATCAGTAAGTTATTATATTTGCTGTTTCTTTTCTAGTTAATTATAATCAACATGTTGCAATATGACTCAAGTTTTTTTTTTTTAACAACTTGTGAAGTTTCCCCTTTGTAGGATTGTTTCTTTCCCACCTGTGAATAAAACATCCCCTAATCCGCTAAAAACAACCCTCTGTGCTCTCTGTGCTAGTTTTTCTCATTTATCTCCAAATCTATTGGTTGGGTATAAATAAAGAATAGTAACAAAAATATTTTCCAATTATACATAAATTATATTTATAATACATGAATTATACATAAAAAGTATTTTATTAATAATTTGGCTAGTACTTTCCAATTTCAAAGAGCAATCAAAGTTGTTTATAGGATAGCTAGAAATTGCTGTAATATGTTTTTCAAGCTAAACATGTGAAAATTGAAAACTGTTTGTTTTCAGACTGCAGTTGATAGGAACATTCATTGAGCGTATTTTTCTGTACAAGAAATGTATTTAGAAATTTATTTTTAAAAAACGGTCTTCACAAGTGTCCGCAATTTTTTTTCTCAAGGTGCATTACGGAATTATTAATTTAATTTTCTAAAATAAAAGCAAATTATGTTCACATTTTTAATTGTACTTACTAGCCACCCTGGGGTACAGACCCATACAGTGACGCACTTATGACGCAATGAAATTTTCTTAGGCATTTAGTTGGCGTGAATATTCCTGGGAATGGTCCAGGACTGGGCAGAGGCTGAGATAGTCTACATCCATGATGTGGTAACCACATAGTTGCTGTCAAATCTCTTGACACACAGTAGCCATGTCCATTTAATAGCTTTCGCAACATACTGAATCATGTGATGCTTCCACATGAGTCTCCAGTCTAGTTAAATGCCTTTAGTATTTAAAGATATTACTACTCTATGGTATTCTATTGGAAGTATTACTATTCTATGGCATTCTATTGGAAATATTACTATTCTATGGTATTCTATTGGAAATATTACTATTCTATGGTATTCTATTGGAAATATTACTATTCTATGGCATTCTATTGGAAATATTACTATTCTATTGGAAATATTACTATTCTGTGGTATTCTATTGGAAATACTACTTTTTAATGGTATTTTATTAGAAATATTACTATTCTATTGTATTCTATTGGAAATATTACTATTCTATCGTATTCAATTGGATATATTACTGTTCTATAGTATTCTATTGAAGATATTACTATTTTATGGTACTCTATTTTATTCTATTGGAGATATTACTACTCTATGGTATTTTATTGTAGATATTACTATTCTATTGTATTCTATTGGACATATTGCTATTCTATGATTGTTTACATCTGGGCCTGCACTGCGCCTTACTCCAGGTACTCTGAATGTATGCTGAAATTTTCTTTAATTAGTGTGGAATAAGAGGGTTTAAATTATGAGAGAATATGCTGCTTGTTAGTGAACAAAAATATATTTTGACACCAAAATAAAATCCCGTAGGAGGCAAATGGGTTAATGTGTTAATAGAATATTAATATTAAAAATAGAAAAAATATTAATCGTAATGTAGGATAAGACTGAACTTTGGGTCTCATTTGATATTGCTTATCTGTGACGTCTGGGAATTTTGCTACTGCGGTTACATTTGAGGGTCTTCTCGCCGCTTTCCTTGTCCAGGTTGAGCCAATGTCTCAGTGGGTGAAATAGCGAAGACCATAGATTTCTCCTGGTGTCCGTGAATAGGTCTCTTTGTCTAAGAGGCTGGCACAGAGAACTTAAGACAGCTTGCAGTTGCAGCGTATTCTCGCTCTATGCGGCAAAGGGGGCATTAAAAAAATGAGACCCCTACCCCTGACTTTATATAAAGACAAAAAAAGAACTGAAAATATTGGATTATATAAATCTGACAATAGTATTCTTTTATATTCTATTGGATATAATTACTGTTCTATGGTATTCTATTGGAGATATTACTATTCTATGTTATTATATCATATTGCATTGGAGATATTATTATTCCATGATATATTATATTCCATCAAAGATATTACTGTTTCATGGTATTATATTATATTCCATCAGAGATAATACTATTCTATGGTATTCTTTTAAAATTATTCTGTGGTTGAATCGTACTAAAAAGAATCAAACTGCTGGGGACTTAATTAGAAAGAATATTGAGTTGCTATGTATTCTTCAAAGAGTGTACTTCTGTGGGATTGTGCTTAGCTCAAAGTTTTACCAAAGTTTTTTTATTAGTTTGAGTTTTGCCAAGGCAGCGTTCTTCTAGAGTGCAAAGCTTCTACTAGTAGTCTTTTTAGAACATTTGTTAAATAAAATGATTTATTCAAAAGTTTTCGTTCATTCTGGGATCAAGATGTTGTATTCTCTTTTCCATTCATAGCAAGAAGGTGAAGATATTTGTATTGATACCAAAAGTTTAAATATCAATAAAAGTTTATAAATCAGTTTTTTATTTTTTACAAGTATAATTCCTTTTATATTCCTCCCATGTTTATTATACAATAAGTATTGAAAATACATATTATTATTTTTTTTTTTTTTAAACAAGAAAACTCTTGACCCTTACAGTTTAAATAATAATAATAAATAAAATTCTAAATTGTTACGCACATTTACGAACTAACTAAATTACACTAGTATGTGATGACCATTTTGTAAATAAATTTCAATATCCATTGGAAAAGTCCTAGAACAATTTCATTTAGATACATTTCTTTTGCATATTTTATTGGATTTTTTTTTTCTTTTTTACCTATTTACTTATTTTCTCTTTGTTTTTTGCCAAAAAACATTTTTAATTTTTATGTAATTCTATTGGAGTAAGGTTTTTTTTTTTTTTTTGTTTTTTTTTTAAATGAAACTACTGGTATAAAATTAATGTGTAAATATGCTCCTTTGTGCAGAACATTTGTACGCTGAACACTTCAGTGTGATGTTGGACAGCTTCCAGGATGCAGTGAAGTGCCTTTCGGAATTCGCATGTAATGCCAGCTTCCCCGACACAAGCATGGAAGCTATTCGTCTCATCCGATCGTGTGCAGACTGCGTACACGACAAACCAAATGTGTGTAGTTTACTACCCTCATGTTTTATTCTTTATTATTAAATTCATCAACATTATTGTTCTGAAATTATATGATGCCCAGAGTAAAATGTTTTATTAGAGAAGATGAAAATAATTGTTAATTTTGAGACAGGCATTAGAAAATATTTGGTGGAAAAAACAAAAAAAAAACTGTGTTGAATTCTATTCAAAATTTGAACATGAAAGGTTCTATATTTTAATCTGTGTTGCCATATTAGTTCATCATATAGTTTAAGCAGAACACTTAGCTGACAAACAGCCTAAAATGTTGTTGAATATTAAAAATAAAACAAAGAAGTAATAAAATCAAAAAAGTAATGAAAGTAATTATTCCAGAAAAAGGTAAAAATCTTTTAATTACTCTGAACCTAATTAGGTATGCACTCAAGAAAAGAACCATAAGTTTAGATAAAACTTTAATTATAAAAGTTCTCATTTTAATGTTCCATGCATGAACTATAAGTATTACTTAAAGCCATTGTGAATAATAAAAATATAACTCGGACAGGTTGTGTCAGAGCATTGGGAAGACACTGAGGATGGACCTTGGGTACGAGGATGGTTCCCACTCCTCTTTGAGCTGTCTTGCATCGTTAGCCGCTGCAAGCTGGACGTCAGGACTAGGGCACTCACTGTCCTCTTTGATATTGTCAAGACGCACGGAGCCTCTTTCAAACCGCACTGGTGGTCTGATCTCTTTCAAGTCCTCTTCAGGATATTCGACAATATGAAGCACCCGGAGCTGCAAGCCGATGTGAGTATCATAAATGGTACTGTAATTTGTTTGAGTTTTGATTCATAAGCATTTTATATCACTGTGGCTGCGGTATATATAGCTTTAAATAATAGATTTATTTAACTTCATTATTTATTATGATGAGTTTTGATTCATTAGCATTTTATATCACTGTGGCTGTGGTATATATAGCTTTAAAAGAATAAATTGATTTAACTTTATTATTTATTATGATGAGTTAATAGTTGACCGTGGATATTTATAAATGAGGAGAAGAGTTGGGGGTGCGGTCAATGAAGAGCCCAAAGTAAAAACTTACTTATTAGTGCTAAAGTTTCAGCCATAATTTCAAGCCTTCATCAGGGCTGAGAAAAAAAAAACAAGGTAACAACCAATAAATAAAAGGATATACAGAATGATAAGAAAATAACTAACATTACAGATACGTAAATAGTGTTGAAAGAAATGTATAGTTTAAGTTTTATAAGTAGATAAAGGTTGTATGAGAAGAGTAATATTACAGATATGAAAATCTAGTTAGTAAATATATGCACAAAATGAAATTATTTAAATTAAAGTGATAAAAAAAGTGGGTAATAAAACCTGTATATAAGTAAAATAACAGGATTAAAGAAATAAAATATAAAGTTATATTATCCAAAATTAATAAAGAAATATGAATATTTTAATTATATCGGACACGAATTTAAATGTACTAGTTTCAATGCAAATCTACATATATATACCCGCTTTATTAAAATCTCCATTTTATTGTGATTAATCAATCTGTCATTATAATTCAAATTTTTTTAAGCAGTCATTCATATATGGTTATTAATCTTAAATTATTGTTATTATTAAATTAAAATATTCCTAATTATGAGAGATAGTTGACCGTGGATGACGTACAAGGAGGAGATGGTTGGAGGTGCGGTCAAAGTGAAACAAATAAGTTGGTGTAACCTATTTAATTGTGCCAACATTTTGGCTAGAGTTTCTAGCCTTCTTCAGGGCTAAGAACAGATATCTTGTTCTTTCAGATATTTACAGATATCTTGTTCAGTTATCTTGTTCTGCTCTTAGCTCTGAAGAAGGCTAGAAACTCTAGCCGAAACGTTGGCACAATTAAATAGGTTACACCAACTTATTTGTGTCACTTTGAT
Source organism: Halyomorpha halys (assembly GCF_000696795.3). Lineage (NCBI taxonomy): Eukaryota > Metazoa > Arthropoda > Insecta > Hemiptera > Pentatomidae > Halyomorpha > Halyomorpha halys. Next base: position 686,086 of record NW_027109243.1, on the reverse strand, counting down.
CGAACCCCCAACCATCTTCTCGTAAAATATTCATATTTCTTTATTCCTTTTGGAATATATAACTTTATATTTTATTTCTTTAATCCTGTTATTTTACTTACATATTTAATTACCGACATATACGTTTTATTTCCCACTTTTTTCATCTCTTCATTTTAAATAATATTTAATAACTAGATTTTCATATGTGTTTTATTATTAATTCTTTCCTTTTATTTAATTTTAATATTACTTCTCTCATACAACCTTTATCTCCATATGGTGCATAAACTATTCATTTCTTTCGACACTATTTATGTATCCATGATGTTATATTAATTTTTTTCTTATCGTTCTGTATATCCTTATAATCATTGGTTGTTATCTTATTTTTTGTTCTTAGCCCTGATGAAGGCTTAAAATTCTGGCCGCAATTTTGACAGTTTTTATTTATTTGTGTTCTTCACTGACCCTACCCCCAACCATCTCCTCATTTAATTATTTATGGTTTTAGCTCTTACTATTATTCTGAACTTATGTCCTTAAATTGTTATACTTCAAGATTGATAATGAACTTAACCGTATATGATTGACTCTGCTTAATAAAATTTGAATTGTAAGGTCAGGCTGATTAATCTTAATAAAATGGATATTTTAATAAAGCAGGTATTCTAGATGTGGATATTCACAAGATAGTGTTTTTTTTTTTTTTTGTCTGCTTTTTGTAACCTTGAAATATAAGCCTTTATAATCCCATACAATATATAAGTCTGTATTTCATGGTCTCCATAGTTACGGCTTATTAACGAAACCTTTCTCCTGGGAATGAGGAGCTTTGATTGTCATCTAATTATAATTGTCAATTGCTTAGCTGTAATTTATGCTATGTTAAGCTCATATTAGTTTTGCTATTTAATTCTTATTGGAAAATCAAGAATTATTTTTTTCTACTTGTAAAAGATTCCCAATGATGCTCAAATATTCTGTTAATATTCTTTAGAAATACTTAAGCATTCTTAAGAAATGCCTAAAAATTCTTAAGAAATACTTAGGTATTCTTAAGGACTACTCAAGCATTATTAAGGAATATTTCAAAATTCTTAAGAAATACTTAAATTTTTTTAAATAATTGGTCCTGCGATGGTTAATGATAGTGATAAGTCATTTCAAGTTGAATAAATTTTGATATGATATAATTTTGAATTCTAACATCAAAAACATTGTAGTAATAACAAGTCATTGTAAATAAGGTATAATACTTTACCATGGCATAAAACAGGGAGTTTATAAAATATGGCATTTAAAAAAAAACTAACAATCGCCAACTAATCCTCGTTAGTAGTTAACTTCAGTTTAGGTGTGGTTCTAATATTAATACTCATCCATTAATATTTTGATTTTTTTTCATGATATATTCTATGTTTCTTTGAGACTAGTATTTATATTTATCATAAAGAACTTTATTGTGTTTGTTTGTTTTTTAGTTGGATTTATTTTTTATTATGAAATATCAATCACGAACAAAGACTAAAACAAAAACATTATGAACCACATTAAGGTCCACCTTTGGAATTTTGTTATAAAATTATTTAGTAATAAAAAAAAGCATTCCGCACTTTTATTCTATATCTATTTACTTTTCATATTTTTGAAATATTTTGGATGTTTTGTTTTTGTCTATTCTTGATGATTTTTGTGATAGCCCTCTATTTTAACAAAAAGAACTTTTGTGGATTCCACAAATATATTTGTGGCAAACCTTTCACACTGTTAAAGGATAAAAAAAAATTAGCTTCTAGCAGTACTGTATTGAAATCTTTTTCCACAAGCTTTTGTAGTTCCACGCACATAGATATTGATGTAGTTTTGATTTTGTTTTCTGTAGTATAAAATGATATTTTTACAATTTCTAAACCTGCCTACAACTGTTTGCAGTAATGATAGTGGTTCATTTATTTATTAGAAATTAGATATCCATGTCTCGCCTGTGACCGAGATTTTATATTTAAAAATTTCATTCATATCTTTCTGATATTTTAGTTGGATATGAAAGGAGGTGAGTATCAAATCTTCGTTATAATTGTTAGAAATGTACCCTGCTTGTGAAATTAAATTTTATTGAAAGTAAATTTGGGAAATTTTTTATAAAATATTTACCGATTTATTTATTTTTTAAATTTTACTGTAATTAAAGTTACAATTTTTTTCTTGGTTTAATTACAATTCCACCACATCAAGATCTGTAGGTTCTTTAGAAATGAACTAGTGTATGACTGGTCAAACCAATCGCGAACCTGAAAACTTGTTTTGATTTTATTTATATTAAAGTACTAGTTACCATGAATTAAAAAAGTTAAATTGGTAATCATTTATGTATCTAATTGTGTTAATGATTTTTTTTTTTTTTAATTTTGGCAAAAGTTCCTATATTTATTAAATTTCTGATAAATCCAATTGACCCTCATATATTGTAGTAGTTGTCTACAGGCGGGACTGATAACATAGTCCCTTTAATCCCAGCTTTGGAAATCTAAAAATCTGCTTAATTCAAAAGTGAAAGTAGGTAATATTATTTTAATTTAGTAAGAAAACAGTTTTGAAAACTCTTAGTTAAATAATTTATTTAACTGATTATAGTATTACTGAACTAGGCTTTTCTCAAATATAAGAATTATCTAATACAGTTAATACTGTCATGACAGCAACTATCATACAGTTAACTCAATGGCTGCGGACATGACAGTTGCTGCAATGGTTGCAAAATATTTCCGTGTAATTTAGTTTATTTCTAGTATTTATGGATTATAAATTTTATTTCAGAAATTCCTTTATGTAAATGAATAATTATTTCAAAAAGTAAATATAGGTTGTTATTTAATTAAGATTGTTTTATCAAATCGCTGCCTCAGTTCAACTGTGTAACATTTCAAAAAATTGTTATTTTGAGATATGCAATCATATGTTATACTGTGATTCTGTGTTTTACTGTATAGATCTTGCCCTTCTTTCAAGGATTTCTTCCACATATATTTTTTAAAAATTATATATATAATATATTAAATTATATTTATATAAAATATGTTTCATATTTGTACATAAATAAAATCAAAATATTTGTTGAGATGTTATACTGTTGAACTGGGATCATTATTTCGTGAAGTAACCCTTTAATTTATTTAATAAATACATTATTTTAACGATGTCTAGATTATCAAACATCTTCAACACTTGTTTTTCTTCTGAATTCAATAACATACTTTTTAAATGTTTGTTTATCCTCCTTCCCACTCTTTTGAATCTAAGTGCCTCATATTTACTTAAATTAAAAAGCTATATTTTTTTTATAAAAGGAAGATGGTCCAGATGCGGTAAAAATAACTCAAATAGTAAATAAACTATTTATTGTGTGCCAACGTTTCGTACCTCTTTGCAGCGCTCCATTGGGGCTAAAAAAGATATTGACAACCAAAATAATGTAACTAAGTTCGAGAATAGATGAAAATTTGTGAATATTGTAATATTGAATATTTATTTAAAATGAACAAAAAGAAATTTTAATAGTTTTTACTTATTCTCATATCTAAAGTATAGCTTAGATTCAAATGAAAAACTTTAATATTAAACAGATAGGAGAATTTTATTTTATTTTTTATAACATTTTTGATTCTTATTCTCAGGGCCTGTTTTTCTAGGCAATCAGAACAAACACTTTTCTACTAATAACACTTAATTAAATTAATATCTACTTTTATAAATGTATTTAATTTTAGGTAGAGCGAAACTAACGAATTTGTATAATTTTCTTTTGATGATCGATATTTTTCTTTGTCTTCTTTCTCACAAACAAACACTGACTGTTAACAAAGCTTTGGTCCTCTAAAAGTTTTCAACTCATTTCTCAATCTCAATTGCGATCCAATCAGAGTACTTATTCTTCTTGGATGACTCTTTGATGTCTTCCTTTTATAGGTGTCTACCACTGAGAGTAGACAAAGGATGTTCAGGACCTCCTGCATCCAGGGGTCATCATTCCTTTCCCGTGCCTAAACAAGTGACCCAAACCAATCGTGATCTCTCTATAGATGTTCGATGTAAACATTGATTGTAGTATAACAGTTTTGAGTTTTTGCATGTGATTTTCTTTATGAATATTTTTCTTTAATACTTCTATTTTTTTCTTCTCATTTTTTCTTAAATTTACTGTAACTACAATTATTATGGGAAGTTAAATACAGTTTTTAAATATTTGAAATAAAATATTTGAATCTGCTCAACATGGCTGCGATTCAATGAACTTCGGAACGATCCCTGCCGCCATCTTGTTTATTTTTAATAACATATTTTTACTTCATATTTGACTGGTGAAAATTGGTTAGCTTGCTTTTTGGTTCAATGACATAAATGAACAATATCGAACGTTGTTACATGAAAATAAAAACATACTAAAATCATCTATACATAAAAAAAACAAAAAAACTATTTATTAATAAAGAGGATATTACAATATTGTGAAAATTAATATAAAAATGAACAAAGTAAATTAAAGAAAATTAACATAAGATATACAGTGAAAAATATTTTACAAATAATGAAAATAGAAATAATAAAAAAGTAAATAAATGAGAAATGTAAAAATATAGTAAACACTAAAATATGTAAAATAAGAGACATAAGAATAAAATAATGTAACAAAGAGAATCCTCCATTCTCTTTGTTACTTACAGTATTTTAATTGTTTGTATCTTGTTTGGCCCTGATGAAGCCCTGCAAGTTGGGGTGAAACCCCGGCTCAATTAAAATAGTTTATTTACTATTTGAGTTATTTTGACTGCACCCGCACCATCTTCCTTTTATTAATTACACACGGTCAATCAACCATCTTCCAATAAATATTTTTTGCTTTTCTTGTGATTATTATTATTATTTTGCATCAGTTGTTTACTCCTGATGTAAAAACATGATGATTCAATTCGTTTGAAAACCGGACAATGCAATCGGTTCCATCAACCATTGTCCTATCAGTACCTAGTACCTAACGAAGATCATTAAATTTTATGCCCAAACTAATACATTGTATAATTATTTCCATATATTACGGCTTCACTTTACTAGTGGCGGAGCTGACAAAGAAAACGTTTTGATTTTGTTTTGGATTATACATATTCCCAAGATAGTGCCCTAGACTGGGGTTGCTTTCTCTTCTAGAGTCATCCTACAAACTTTCCCAAAGCTGTCAAAATAACTTAATAATAAAAGTAACCTTAGTTAATGGTACAATCTACAGAATATGTCGAATACAAAATTAAAAACTGCTTATTTTTGTCAGAAGTATCACTAATGAAGCAGTGATGTGTACATTTAGCAAACAAATAAAATATTTTAATTTAAAAACTTTGGTGTTGAATTCGTTTACAGCTATTTCGACTTAATGAGAAAGTTAAGTGAACAGAACCCTATCGTAACTTGAGAATTTACTGAAAATAATATTCAAATGACAAACTTTTCAAATAAAATTCTTTAAAATATAAAAAAAAAAAATTTAAATAACAAATATAATATTAAATGAAAAATAATTGGTGCTCAACTCCATACGTCTTGCTATGGTCTCGACATATGGAGTTGAGCACCTATTATTTTTTACTGTAAAGTAATGCCCTGAAGATGCCTGAATGTGTGAAAAATTCAATATTTCAATAAACTAATCTACTTGAGAATGGCATTTTTTTGTACTTAAACTCATAAATAGTCTCCGCCTTTTATAAAAAAAATTATACATATATAATAATGATGCAAAAATA